>NC_132852.1:57236813-57538859 GCF_048164855.1 Canis lupus baileyi
TACGAGTAAAATAATCATAGTGCTATTTAAATCTGATTTCCATAGAGTGAAACTAATGTTTAAACTTAATGATATCATTTAATATCATGATATATGAAAGGTTTGCATTTCACATTATTATTACCACAATTTGGTTCTCAATCTCTATTATATAACATTTAAAATCCATGAGATTACTTAAAATAATAGGCTAGAGTTCCTCTGCCTCAAGTTTTGCATTATAAAGTTTATCTAACATATCCTATTTTTAACTGCCAGTGTCATCTATCTTGTGTAAGCCTCGAGAGATATTCTCCATGTATTACTGTATCTCAGTTCAAAAAGAGAAAATGTTCAAAGACAACTTTTATATATATATATATATATATATATATATATATATATACACGTGTGTGTGCTTGAGTGAGTACTGGAGATTGAGAAAGCTGATGTGGGAGGTTAAAGTAGAATCTATTGTGTTGTCCTGTTGTAACCTCGTAAACTGTGGCTATCCAGCAACTTCGGGCAATAGAAAGCTTTCCTTGGAGTAACAAAAGTTTTCTTTTGGCATTTGCATGTCTAAATATTAACACCTTCAGTTGTTTTAGAAGCAATTTCAGAGACATTGTGACCCTTGCGAAAATAGGAAAATGAGTTTGATTTTATAATATAGCAGTCTTTTTGTCTTTTGTTTCCTAGCCCTTCTTCAATTTAAATTGTCCAATATCTATTCTAAGTTTTGAAATTTCTGGCTGTACATCATACTGAATACAACTCTTTTGTCACGTTTAGCAAAATGCTTATCTTTTTCTCATTTTATTTTTTCATTATCTTAAAGCTATCATTTCCAGTGGTAATGATAATTTCAAAACTGTAACGGCAAATTTTTTATTGAAAAAATCCTCTAAATGATTAATAAGAGACAGCCTGCCATTATATAAGTAACTTTTTATAAAAAGGAGTTTATTTCTAATAATAATGACAATAACACATACAGTGAGTAGGTGCTCTTCTAAATGCTTTCTATATTCTTCACAATTTCAGCTTCATAGAAACTCTATGAGGTATGTATTATTATCAGCTCCATTTCACCTGTATGGAAACTGAGGTATGGAGAAGTTAAATGACCTAAGCGTGAGATCACCCACCTGAGGACCTTTAATCTATCTTCACTGAAATTCAAGGTATAAAATGTTCACAATTATATAGAAAGTTTTCTTCTAATACTTAAAATCTTCCACAAGTTATGTTTTATGGGTCATCTTAATTTTGCAACCATCATTTATATCTCATCTAGAACTATCTTGTCTATGTATGACAAGTTTTCTATTGGGTCTATGCAATGGTTGATTGTATGCATTGATTAGGTAGGCTATAGAACAGCTATTTGGTGAAATATTAGTCCAGGTGTTGCTGTGAACACATTTTGTCCATGTGATTACATAGACAATCCAGTTACACTTAAGAGGATTCCTCTCTCTAATCTGAATAGGCCTCATCCAATTAGTTGAAAGCCATTAAATTTGTGTTGTAGATAAAATAGAAAAAAAAATAGAAAAAAAATAGAAAGCCATTAAATTTGTGTTGTAGATAAAATAGAGAAAAGTATGGCTTAAACATATAACCACTCTCCTAAGAATAGCCAGTAACTTTAACGTGACTTGTTAGTCCAGGATTCCAAAAAATTTTGCATGTGTAAAACAAACAAAACACACAATGTCTTGAGATGTTACAAGGGTCTATCAAAAGGGTTTATTCAGACAAATAAGTTTATGTATACTTATTAAAGAGTTTAAAAGAAATTATAATCTTACATGACTATTAGAAATCTAACTACAGAGAGAAGTTCAAGAAAGGTACCTCTAAAGATGTGGATAGTTGCTGCCCCAAAGTCAGATACACCCACATGTAGGTCTTGGACTGGGCCTCAGCCCAAGAATGCAGGTTGAGAGGAGAAATGTGAGGAAATCTGCAGTGCTCACCACAAAGGCAGACCAAAACTAGGGAATAGATCCCAGAAGTGCCTGCATTTGCCACATGGGAGTTTGTGAAGCAAAAAGTCAACAAACCGATGAAGCCTCTAGGAAGGCACTCATGACCTCTCAATGATTATTGTTTCACTTCTGATTTGTGAATCTTGAGCAAATTCCCATCACTGGACATCTCTCACTAAACACTACACAGAAACAGTGCCCAGGGAGGGATGGAAGTAGTGGTCACAGTGCCAACTTGACCATGGATAGCTGGCTACAAACAAGCTAGCTCTTTTCTGTTGTTATGTTATAATAACTTTAGGAACACCAGAGTTATGAAAAATCTAACACAAAATCCAAAACCTAAATAATCACACCAAACAGATTGGTGATAAGACTAATTTGGAAATCACTGTCTCTATGGAGGAGTTCTTTACTATAAAAATTAAATGAAGCTGAGAGCAAGAGATGTGAGAAACCAAGTCATACTAGCAGGAAAGGAAGAGGGTGGAATTAGTGTCTCATGGGACTTGACTGGAAATTGTGCTCTGGGACCAGATAAATTTTGTTAGACCCTCATGGCACATTCCTCTCTTTATCCGCTAATGTGGATTTCTGGTACTTGCAACAAAAAGTACATTGACCAAGGAAATGTTCTGGCTAAATTATGTTCATTTTCTATCATGCAATTAACATCACTGTTCCATTTATAAAAGGAACTGATAAATCAGCATAGTGTGTAAATGGACAGACTGTAGAGATGGACTATGTGGATTCACATTCCAGTTCTGCCTCTTAGCAGAGTGACTCAGGGAGAGTCACTTACTTATCTTACTTATCGGTACCTAAGTTTCTCATTTACCAATCGAGGACACCATTATGGGAAGGTATTAAGAGGATCAAATGATTCACTATTCATACAGTTCTTGTAAGAGTACCTGGTAAAAGCTGTAAATAATTTTGAGCTAATAATGATAGATTCAGATATGGGCCATCAACTCATTTTTAAAAAATTCCATCTCCAAACACACCAGAGACCAAGATCCTTATCACAAGTATTCCAGAAAAGTCCATCAAAACAAAATAATGAACAGTGAGAGACCTCAGAGTCACTACCTATAATTCTTCTTTCAAGTGTGACATATACCTCACTTATAAACAGTCCACTGAAAGAGATCTTGGCCAACAAACTTCCTCCCTTCCTCAAAACTCTATGGACTACCAGTTCTACATGTTATTAAAACAACAAAATTGATCTCAACATCAGAAATCTGGGTACTTAAAAGATTAGAGATAACAAAATAGACTTTGGGGACTCCTGCACTTCCATAATAGATCATTCTTTTCTTTTCTTTTTTTTAATTTTCTTTATTCATTCATGAGATACAGAGAGAGAGAGAGAGAGAGAGAGAGGGGCAGAGACACAGGCAGAGGGAGAAGCAGGCTCCATGCAGGGAGCCCAATGTGGGACTCAATCCCGGGTCTCCAGGATCACGCCCTGGGCTGAAGGTGGCACTAAACCACTGGGCCACTGGGGCTGTCCACTTTTCTTTTCTTTTCTTTTTTTTCTTTTCTTTTCTTTTCTTTTCTTTTCTTTCTTCTTTTTTCTTTTCTTTTTTTTCTTTTCTTCTTTTCTTTCTTTCTTTCTCTTTTCTTTCTTTCTTTCTTTCTTTCTTTCTTTCTTTCTTTCTTTCTTCCTTCCTTCCTTCCTTCCTTCCTTCCTTCCTTCCTTCCTCCTTTCCTTTCCTTTCCTTTCCTTTCCTTTCCTTTCCTTTCCTTTCCTTTCCTTTCCTTTCCTTTCCTTTCCTTTCCTTTCCTTTCCTTTCCTCTTTTTTTCTCTTTCTTTCTTTCTTTCTTTCTTTCTTTCTTTCTTTCTTTCTTTCTTTCTTTCTTTCTTCTTTCTTTTTTCTTTCTTTCTCTCTTTCTTTCTCTTTCTTTCTTTCTTTTCCTTCTTTCTGATTTTTACTTATTTATTTGACTGAGAGGGGGAGAGAGTGAGCCAGAGAGCACAAGCAGGGAGTACAGCAGAGGGAGTGGGTGAAGCATGCTCCCCAGAGAGCAGAGAGCCCAATGAGGGGCTCACTCTCAGGACCCTGGGATCATGATCCGAGCCAAAGGCAGATACTTAACCAACTGAGCTTTTCTAATGTTATTTCTCATGAAGCTCGAAATTCTAACTGAATAACGTTATCTGTGAACTCTTAAGAGTGTGCTGATTAACACTAAACTAAAAAGTTAGTACTGATATGATAAAATTATGAATTAACATATTTATTAATATGTATTTGATACAATGTACATGTGCATGTTCAGTAAATGGTATGGTTAAGAATAAGACCTTACATTTTCTCTAGGCAATCAAAGTTTTTCTAAAAATTATTATTTTTCAAATGCTTTATATAGGATATCTGTTTTTTTTTCAGTAGAAGGAGTCATTCATGTAACTACCTCACATATTACTGGAACTGGAATAATTTACTTTCTCTGCTTCTGTTAATTTACTTTCTTTTCCCCCTCCTTTTTTCTTCTTGATCTACAAGCTTGTCAAACAGACAAACTCAACTTTTCCAAATTAGTCGTGAACCTGCTAATGTATTCTAATAAAATCAATACCTTCACTTTATAGGTGGATTCCATTTTTCTAGTTGAATTGATTACAAGTACGTGACTGATCATTTTTTGCAGAGTGTTTGAACATTTTGTTATTATTTTACTTTATTACTATTATTCACCTTAGATTTTATATTATGATATAGACAAATATTGGCTTTCTTTACTCAAATTTCAAATTTTTAATCTTGACCCTTTTTGTCTATTTTTTTAAATTTAACCCTTGCAAAGACTACAAAGCTATTTTTTTTCTTCTTTAAAAAATCTAACCTGAGGATTTCTCATTTTTAGTGAGCTAGTTTATATTCGACATCCCAGATTGCATGGGGCAATTACAGCTACCTCAGTATTGCTTGCACAATGTTGACTACTAAAGAGAATATTGAGAATCAGGGGCTTAACCTTTGTCCAATTACCAAAATCATTCCATTTATACTCAATCTGTCTTAATTCTCTCACCTTCTTTACTTCTGTCTCAAATAGTACAAATCTTTTTGTACCTCTTTTGTGTATTAAGAGTGTAAAGTTAATGAACATTAATTCCCTTTTGTAATTTTTTGAGTATAGTTGACATACATGATTTTCAGGTGTACAACATAGTGATTCGGCAAGTTTATATAGTGCTCTATGTTCACCACAAGTGTAGCTACTCTCTGTCTCCGTATATCACTATCCCAATACTACTCAGTAGATTCCTTATGCTATGCCTTTTATTTCCAGGTGTAAGTCCTTCCATAGCATTAACTTCTTTTCTCTAGCAAACATCTCCACATATTTGGTCTATGTCTAGTCTAGCATATTACATTTAAAAATATAAACAGAAATATCTGTACTTACTAGAGTCTCAGACTAAGGAAAAAATCTAAAATTGCTAGTTGGGAGATATTCATCAATAAAAGAAGCTTCAAGCTACTTTCAGCATCACAAAAAAAAAAGAGTAATAATAAAAGGCAGCTGTGGTCTCTATGCCTCAGGGGAATTTAATGAGGTGGGAGGTAAAATGGGAAGGGAAGGCTTCACAAAGGAGGCATTGTCTTCACTGATTTGTAAATAATTAGTGCAATTCTAATGGACAGATGAAAGGAGCCCTCCAAGGGAAGAGATCAGTATATGCAAAGAACATGAAAGAAACCAGGGAAAGATATATGAACTACAACTGGAGACTCCGAAGTTAGATTAAGCATGGTCTAAAAGCCACATCTTTCGGGGATGGGATCTGTCCGGTGATGCACTTATATCAGATTGTAAGGCACCACTCTGTGTACATCTTTGTCTTTCCAACATGAATTTCAGTTAGGCCAGGTTGGTAGCTTGAAATAAGCCATAGTTTGATTAGTAATAACACTGAAATTGGAAACACTACACATCAGGACTTTTTATCCCAGAGATAGATCTAGTTGTTAAACATTTATTAGTGCATTACTGACTTCATCTAAAGTGTAATGAGGAGTCACTAGAAAATTTTAAATTAGGATGTGACATCTCGTTTCCTCTGGCTTACCACAAACTTGGTGGTTGAACCATCTGTAATCATACAGTTCCAGAAATCAGAAATCCAAGATGGTTTCAACTGGCTAAAATCAAGGTATCTGCAGGTCTGCTTTTCTTTTGGAGGCTCTAAGAAAATA
Organism: Canis lupus baileyi; assembly: GCF_048164855.1. Lineage (NCBI taxonomy): Eukaryota > Metazoa > Chordata > Mammalia > Carnivora > Canidae > Canis > Canis lupus. The sequence continues at coordinate 57,243,004 of NC_132852.1, forward strand.
CTGGTTCCCTGTCTTTTTCAGCTTCTAGAGGCTGACCACATTCCTTTCCACATGTCCCCTTTCTTATTCAAAACCACAAGCGCCTGGAAGAGTCTTTCTTTCACATCACTCTGACACTGTATCCTGCCTCCTTATTCCACTTAAAAGAACCCTATGATTACTTTGGGCCTGCCTGGTTAATCCAGATTAACCTCCTCATATCAAGGTCAGCTGATTAGCAAATTTAATTCCATCTGTAATCTTCACTCCTTCCTTCTATGTAACATAGATGTTACAGTCCATGTCCTGTTCTCCAGGACATGGACATCTTTGGGAAACCATTCTATGCCTACCGTTGCATTCGATAAATTTGTTCTGGAGGTGATATGGAAGATGCATTAGATGCTAGTAAGAAGGGTAGGACCTCAGTGAGATAAAATGAGAGCTTGAATCAAGTTAGTGGAAGTTAGAATAAAGATGGTGAGGGTAATGATGACTTCCTTGTTGGACATAATGGAATAGGGGAAATAAAATAACCCAAGCCCTTAATATAATGCAAAACTATATCAAAAATGAAGATATTAATTCCATTTCCATTGCAAATAAAAGTTATCAAACCTAATTTATATTTTGGTAAAATTGCCTATTTAGTATTAAAGTGCAAACCAAAATTGCACTGTAATAGAAACTGTGTGCAATTTATCAAATCCTAGCAACTAAAATGCAGCTATCTTGATTCTTCAAAATTTTCTTCTCTTTGCTCTTGCTCTATAACATTTGGTCCACAACTTTGAAATAAGTAAGGATGGATTGGAGAAAGAAGTATCATTTACTTCCTTATACATTGATACTCTAAAACCCACTCTCAAAGAATTCAAAATAACTTTGAGTGGTTCCTAAGGCTGGCATATATGTTTTGCATCTCCAACACAATAACACAAACTACCTATGAAATAGTTACAGAAATGAAATATTTGTCACTGGTATAAGAAGGCACAATTATATTTATTCTTAAAATAGTAAGATAAAATAATTTAGCTTATGTTAGGGAAAGAAGAAAAACTTCTAACTTGTGTCTGGCTCTTACCAGTTATCTGAAGGAAGGACTGATTAGATAATACCTATTGCTTATAAACTTAGATTAGTTAAAAACATACAAAAAGTGTTCTTTTTATCATTAAAAAAAATCACCGGTTGTAGTATTCTTAAATTTTTAAAAATTGGGACACCTGGTTGGCTCAGTGGTTGAGCATCTGCCTTCAGCTCAGGGTATGATCCCAGAGCTCCAGGACCGAGTCCCACATCAGGTTCCCCATGGGGAGAAGGCTTCTCCCCCAGCCTATGACTCTGCCTCTCTCTCTCTTTGTCTCTCATGAATAAATAAGTAATATCTTTAAAAAAATCTTTTAAAAGTGACTGAAAATGACTATGATGCCAGCACAAAGTAGATATTCAACAAATACTTCCTGAAGACATAAGTTAACATAAAGCAAAAGAAATCGTTCTCAAAAATCTTTAAAGCTCCAGAAATATGCATTGATGAGTCTTATAATAACATATGTTAATATGTGGATGTTGAAATATGGCCAGGAAACACTAATCAATCACTGTTATATGTACAATTGTCACACTGTCCCCAAATTTTCTCCTTACTGCCATCCTTGACCCCCTTAAGCCACATACATGCAACATCATTATTGGTGAAATCAAAGTACAACCCGTAACTCTCCTGCATGAAACCCTCTAGTGGCTTCCCATTTCACTGGGAACAAAATTCCTAACACTTGCTCTCCAGGGCTTATCACGGCCGGCACCTATTTAGACAGCATATCTCAAATCTGGCTGGAACATGCAGTCTCCAGATCTTTGTCATCTCTGAAGAAAAGCTCTCCCTAACCACCTAATCTAAAGTAATCCACCTCTCATCCTGTCAAAGTGTCATCTCATTTCAAACTTGTGGATCTTAAATATCTTAAGCCCATTAGATTAGATCTATTACTATTAACCTACATTTATCTAATTATCTTGTTCATCTTTGTTTTACTGCCTCCTTCCCCATTAAAATCTAAATGCCGTGAGAGCAAATTGTTTGTTTTTGTTTATTGCTGTATCTCCAGGTAAGCCCTCACCAAATATTTTTGTATGATTTAATGCATATATTACCTGTAAGTACAATATATGCAATCTTATGTAAGCATTGATTCATATGATTCATATTGTCTAATGAATTTAGAATACCCCATACATCCACCACCCTTAAAATTTTACCTAAATGAGACTTCCATTAACTGTGTGTTCAGGCAAGAAATATATAAAGCATATTTTTGTTTGTTTAATTCTCTCTCTCCACAGCATCTTAACCTTCAGCAAATTCTGTTGGCTTTGTCTTCAAAATATATCGAGAATATTACCAGACTTCCCCTACACCTCTCATAATTTAAGGAGCATCAACTCTTGTCTAGAATGACATTAAGAAAAAAAATAGTCAATTTTAGCCATGTGAAATTTGAGAGAGCATTCACATATACATATCATTTAGGTAAATGAGTTACATAAAATTGAAGTTTAGTGGAAAATATATTAACATATCAAATTTGGAGTCTGAATTTGGACAGGTGTAAGGTGATTTCTCATTGTGGTTTTGATTTGAATTTCACTGATAAGTGATGTTGAGCATCTTTTCATGTGTCTGTTGGACATCTGTCTTCTTTGGAAAAATGTCTTTTTGTCTCTTTTTTTTTCTTTAAAGATTTTATTTATTTATTCATGAGACACACACACACACACACACACACACAGAGGGAGATAGAGAGAGGCAGAGACACAGGCAGAGGGAGAAGCAGGCTCCATGCATGGAGCCCGACGTGGGACTCGATCCCAGGTCTCCAGGATCAGACCCTGAGCTGAAGGCAGCGCTAAACCATTGAGCCACCCAGGCTGCCCTGTCTCCTCATTTTTTAATTGGATTGTTTGGTTTTTTGATGTTGAGTTGTATAAGAATCAAAAAGACAAAAAAAAAAAAAGAAGAATCAAAAAGACATAAGTGTTGGCAAAGATATGGAGAAAAGAGAATGCTTTTGCACTGAAGGGAATAAAAATTGGTGAAATATCTAGGAAAACAGTACGGAGGTTACTCACAAAGATAAACATAGAAATATCATATGATCTAGTAATTCCACTGCTGGGTATTTACCCAAAGAAAATGAAAACACTAATTCAATAAAATATATGAATCTTTATGTTTATTACAGCATTATTTACAATAGCCAAGACATAGAAGCAATCCAAGTGTCTGTCAACAGATGAATGGATAAAGAAGAAGGGGCATGTGTATGTATGTGTGTGTGTGTGTGTGTGTGTAATGGAATATTACTCAGCTATAAAAAAGAATTTTCCCATTTGCAACAAAATGGATGATGGATCTAAAGAGTATAAAGAGCCTGGGTGGCTCGGTGGTTGAGGGTCTGCCTTTGGCTCAGGCTGTAATCCCAGGGGTCCTGGGATGGAGACCCACATCAGGCTCGCCGCAGGGAGCCTGCTCCTCCCTCTGCCTGTGTCTCTGCCTCTCTCTCCTTGTCTCTCATTAATAAATAAATAAAATCTTAAAAAAAAAAGAGTATAATGCTGAGTGAATAAGTCAGAGAAAGATAAATACCATATGACTTCACTTACATATGGAATCTGAGAAAACAAAACAAATGAACAAAGAAGCAAACAAAAGACCAGACTCTTAAATACAAAGAACTGGTAGTCATCAGAGGGGAGGACAAAATAGATAAAGGAGATTAAAGGCACAAATTTCTATTGATAAAATAATAAGTCATAGGAATGAAAAGAACACAGGGAATACAGACAATAATACTGTAATAACATTTGGTGATAGATGGCGACTTACACTTATCATGGTGAGCCCTGAGCAAGGTATAGAATTGTCCAATCACTACATTGTACAGTGGAAACTTATATAATAGTATATGTTAATTGCAATTCAATACAAGAATGGGTATATTTCAGCATACACATGGTGTTAAAGTCACAAGTCTCTCATTTAAGAGATTTAGTTTAGATTGGTTGGAATGCTACTACACTTAGAATTTGAAGAGAGGAGGAAGTCCCAGAAAAAGGGATTAAGAAGTCATAGCCCGTGAGATTTATGAAACGCCAATAAAATGTATTCACCTAGAACCAAAATTAGCAAGAGTTTCAAGAAGGAGTGACTAATCAACTATATTACATGCACTGACAGACCAATTAAGATGAGGGCTGAGAGCTGAACATTGGATTTAGCAACTCTGACAAAAATAATCTCAGTTTAGTGATCAGAATCAAAGCTTGAATAGAGTGAATTCAAGAGAACATTAGAGCTTAGTCACCTTGCATAACTGACAATTTACATCAATTGAAGAGCAACTCCCCATTTCCCACTTCCTCCAGCCCCTGGCAATCACCATTCTATCTCTTCGTGATCCTGATTTCAATTCTTTTGTATATCTATTCTGAACAAGTTCTAAAGATCTGCTGTATAAGATAGTATCTATAGTTGTTTTTTTTTTATCTAAGATTTTATTTATTTACTCATGAGAGACACAGAGAGAAAGACAGAGGCATAGGCAGAGGGAGAAGCAGGATCCATGCAGGGAGCCTAATGCCAGACTTGATCCCAGGACCTCGGGGATCACAACCTGAGCCAAAGGCAAATATTCAACCACTGAGCCACCCAGGTGTCCCTTAAAATAGTATATATAGTTATTATACTACATTTGCACCTAAAAAATTGCTAATAGAGAAGGTCCAATGTTAAGTGTTAACAAGCAAACAAAAATGAAATCAAAGGGCCATAAAGAAACTTTTGGATGTGATAGATAGATCTAGTACTTTGGATTGTGGCGATAGTTCTACCAGTTTATGCAGATGTTCAAACTCATAAAATTGTATACACTAAATATATGTAATTTTTATCAATTATATCTAAATAAAGCCAGGAATGGGAGAGAACTTTATGGGAGAGAAACTTTAGCAGGTTATATAGAAAAATCTCTTAAGCACCTTGGCCATAAGTGAGGTTATATTTACTATGCTTTCTCCATTTTTCACAACAAATGGAGAATGGTTTTAATCAACTTTCAAGTAAGGGGTTAAGTATTTGGGATTTTAATCTCTGTTCTTTTTTTAAAATGTAAAAGCAGTTAGTTGACTATAGAACATCCATTCCCATTCTTTAAAGGTTCCTTAAAGAGTTGTCAATCTTGAATTCATTAGATAATTTTGATGCATGTAAATAAAATTATATATCTCATGCTCATATTTAAAAGTAAGATTTTTTGTTTGAACATGCAAAACTGCAGTTAGTAGGAATAATTTGATGTCTCACTTCTTTTGTATAATAATAAGCTAATTGTTTTCTCATTCAGCCTCTGTTCCATATTCAATGGGAAAAAAGACCCACATTTTCCCTAGTTTTTTTGAAATTACAGTTCTTAGTCATATAGTTACGAAGATGTGTCCTTCTGGGTTGCTTCGGGGGAGCAGTCAATTAGCGTCCAACTCTTGGTTTTGGCTAAGGTCTTGATGTCAGGATTGTGGATTGAGCCCTGTGTTGGACTCCCCGCTCAATGTGGAGTCTGCTTGAGATTCTCTCTCCCTCTCCCTCTCTCCTTCCCCCACTGTGTTCTCTCTTGCTCTCTCTCTAAAATGGACAATTAAAAAAAAAATGTGTCTTTCCTCCCTACCCTCCAAAAAAACTCATCCAATTTTAGAGAAGTTTATTTTTAAGAACCACTTTTTAAAAATAAATCTATTTTTTAAAAAAGATTTTGTCTATTTATTCATGAGAGACGCAGAGAAAGAGAGAGAGGCGGAAACACAGGCATAGAGAGAAGCAGGCTCCATGCAGGGAGCCCAATGTGGGACTCAATCCTGGGTCTCCAGGATCAGGCCCGGGGCTGAAGGCGGCACTAAACTGCTGAGCCACCCGGGCTGCCCAAGAATAAATCTATTTTAATAGTAAACTCGTCTTGCATGCTATTGAATCAGAACTAGAATTTAAGTGACTAATAACCAGGAAATGATTGTGTGATCTTGCCAAGAAAAATTCAAAGTTAAGTAATTTAAGATTAGTAATTATCCAAGTATTTTTCCTTCCTCTTGTAGGTCAGAGGATGAGCTAGATTAGACCTGGTGTCTTGTGAAGCTTTTTTATAACATAGTTACAGTTATGTGTCCAAAATATTTATTTTCTTGATAATCTCAATCTTTTTTATTAATATTTAATGAAAGGCACTACATTTTTTAACTGAACACATACTAAATGTAAGATGCAAAGCCAGGTGCTAACTATACAAATAACTATGTAAACTTGTGGGTAATCAAGATATATTCATGTTTGTATGTTAACTACAATCTGTAATATACTAATAGTATTCTGAATATGTAAAAATTGTCTCCAATTAATGATGTCTACTATATTCTAAAATTGGAAACTACTAAGTCATGAAATAATATGACATTTGCATCAGTAATATTTTTATGGTTCTAAATTATATTAAAATGGGGTAACAGACAAATTTTATATCTCACTATTTTAAAAAATAAGTATCAATTCATCTCATTGTTCTTCTTAATAGGCTAGGCTGTTTCCCAGCTGGAATAGACCTGGGTCCTCTGAGTTTTGTTTTTTTTTTTTTAATATTGTTATAGCCATGTGTCCAAGATATTTATTTTCTTTATGATCGATAGCACTTTTTCACGAAGACTTACTTAAAATTTTATTGTATACTGAATGGAAGAGATGTTGGGAAATAGGTTCTGTTAATGCTAATATTCCCTACTTATCCTGAAAATCAGCAGCCAAAGACTGAGAAATAATTAGTTTGCATCTACTCATCAATGAAAACTTACAGTGAGTCTCAGGAGAATAGAAAAAGGCAAGAGACACAATAATTTTGAGAAATATTGGCAGAGTGAAGAGGGGGAAGGTCTCAGTCCCAGGAATACTTAGGTCTTGATTAAAACTCAGTTCTTGGTCCACCCAGCAAAGGGTCATCTGTAAGGACCTACATTTCTTGTTGATGATTGGTATAATTTTGCAGTCATCTTTCATTGCAAAGAATATTTTACATTGTTACAAAGAAAGACTGTGTAAGATAATTTAGATTTAAAAAAATTTAACTCTCTCTGACCTCTAATCTGCATCACCATCATCAAAATGGGAATCAGTACTGTGATAGACCTAAACAGGATTCAAATCTATTATACTTGGTGTTTTATTTTCTCTTTATGGTGATAGGATATTATAATGTAGAAGATATCTTCACTGTTATCTTCCCCAATTGACTAATCATGTAATAATTCTATAATTCCCTCATCTATTCAGTCCATCTGTGCTTTGTATTTAATATCCTCAAGTTTAACAGTTCTTGCTTTCCTTGCATATTATGGCTTAAGCAGTCTGTTAAAAAAAGTTTCATATTGCTCTCTCAATATTGGTAACAGTAGAAGGACAGACATTGCCTGACAGTCCAGAATAATTTGGAAATTTCAATTAACCAGCAATACTATCACTTCAACTTAAGATCAATATTAGTTACTTTTAATAATTTGCCCTAGCAAAAAATTTTCTGTCATTATTATTGGATATAACAGTGCTACCAAAAAGGCTTATATCATTATCCAATAATTTAATTAAACAAGGGGCTAGTAAATTCTAACTGTTGTATAAAAAGCATTCTAAAGTGAACCTGAGCCCTCCTGCAAGATTCTTTTGTTTTAGGGCATAATTGTCTTCATAATGAGGACTTTATACTAGTTAAGACCAGTTAGGTTGCAGTTGATAGTATGGTAGATTGCAAAAACAGCAATACTTCACCACTCTTCATATTATGCTCCTTTACATTGTGATTTTGCAATTATTTCCATCAAGAATTGGAATTTGGAGCACCTGTGTGCCTCAGTTGGTTTAGTGTCTGACTCTTGATCTCAGGGTTGTGAGTTCAATCCCTGCACTGGGCTCTATGCTCGTTGTGGAGCCTACCTTAAAAAAAAAAAAAAAAAAAGGCTGGAATTTATTTTTTCATCCCTTGAACCTGAATAGGTTTGTGATTTCTTTTGCCAAGAGAATGGTGGAAAATGGAACAGTGTATAAATCCCAAGCCTATACTTCAGGCTGCCCTTCTCTCTTCCTTCTCCTGGAGATCTCCTGGCTGCCATTTGAACAAGCCTGGACTAGCTTTCTGTAGGTAGAGAAACAATATGGTGACAGAAGAGGCATCCACCAGAAGTCCTATTCTAGGCATTAGCTGGTCCGGTATCTAACTACAAAGATGTAGAAGCAAGTCCAGCCAACATCAGTGTGCCTACCTACCGTTAAATCAGCAGACTTGCCCAGTCGACTCGTGGACTCTTATGCAATAATAAAATGCTGTTTTAAGACATTTAAGCATTTGTGGTGCTTAACAGCAGCAAAAGCTAACTGACTCAGGTAGAAAGAAACCCAAGAAAAGGTGAGAAATTATTTTAATCTTAATGAGACACCACAGAACAGCTACAGGAATGCCAGTGATGAAGACCCCATAGGAACTACTGGAACAGGTGTCACATGTTCTAAGGACTTTTATGTGTCTCGGTCAACTAGGGCTAGGGGTTACACTGCACAAAAAGACAGCCCCTTGGGAGAACTACTGAGAATATTACCAGAAAAGGGGGCTTAGGAAAGATAGCTATCATCACAAAATCTCGTTCAGGTATGAGAAAACCTGTAGTTTCAGTTACAGATAGTACATTATCTATTAATACTCATCCCTGCTTCTATGCAGACCGCCTCTGTGGTCCCTAATATATATTCTGTTACACCATCCTCTGATGTGAACCTGACTGCATATTCGAATTTCCTCTCTCATCTAGTTTTATAATTTAATACTCTGGTAACTCCCAGTTGGTTTTGTCAAAAGAAAGTTTCTCATACCATATATGATATTCTTTCATGACAGCAAAATATAGAAAAAAAGAAGATCCCTTTTTAATATTCAAGTGTCTAGAATCCATGAGACTCAAGGACATAAAATTACCTACTATGTGCAAGGTAGCCAGCCTAAGCATGCATACACACTCTTTGAATGCCATGTCAATTTATGTTCTGGCTCAATCACCTTATGATTAATTTCCACCAACTATATGTTCATAAAATTCATGTGAATCCAGGAAAAAATAAAGACATTCGTTTTAAATTTAAGACCTGAATCACTGACTACATTTTTCTTAGAAATAAGTTCTCTAGCTTGCAGAGATATGACCTAAAAAGTATGCTAAAATGTTTTATTACAAAATATATTTGTTATGCAAAACCAAGAATAGAAAGACATTTTTTTTAAATTCCCATTATTCAGGAGTTTTAGGTTTCAAAAATTTTCGATTAAAAATTATAGCTAAATTTCTCTAAACTTAAATACAAAAATCAAACCTTTGAATCTATTATGTTTTTGAAAGTGTGCGGATAAATATTAGCATTTTTGGTGGCTCCCTCTATGATAATGAACTGTAGTCATTTTGGTGCAAATGAAGGATGGTAATACATTTCCAAAAAAGTAAGGTTTTCCTAAATGTGGTGGCCCTGAAAAGATGCAGGTTATGTGTTTTGGGTTTCATTTTGGAACGGACTGATCAGTCTAGAAAATAATAAAACCAAGTATATGTTCCATATATATTTCTACTCTGGAGGGTTCATTTCATATTATTTTCAAATGATCAGTTTTGTCTAATTTTTTTTTACAAGATGAATTTTACAATGCATGGTAATTTCAGATTGTTTGAAGAAAAGATGCTGAGAAGTTTGTGACAAAAATTTAATGTATTAGATATGTTGTAAAATGCTACTTCCAGCTTGAGCATATACATTTACAAAATAAATAAATGGACACAATATTACTTAATACGCTCTCTTCTTTGTACATACTTTCTGTTTATGTCTGTTATCAGTCCATTTATAAAGAAATCATTATTTATACATCAAAACGTATATCCTTCAAGCAACTTGAAAAAAATGTACTCTTTAAACTAGTGGAATTTTCTTTTTTTCCTTTTACTTTTCTTGAAAGAAAGAGAATGAGTGAGAGGAGGGGGAGAGAGAGAAATCTTAAGCAGGCTCCAAGCCAGCATTGAGCCCAACCCGAGTTTGGATCTCACTACTCTGAAATCATGACCTGAGCCGAAATCAATAGTCAGAGGCTTAAGCGACTGAGCCATCCAGGGGCTCCAAAAGTGAATTTCTATTGACAGTTATTTCACTGAAGGGCCCTGGTGAATTTTATCCAAAACAATAGTGTTAAGAAACAACTATCTGGGAACTAGATGTGCACAATGTTACTGGGTGTTATTGCTTCTAACCTTTGTTTCTAAGTTTTTCAGCAAACAGGTCTAGGAAATATACATTTGTAAGCACAAGTCATCTATACTTACTATCTCTGTATCATACTCAACACCACGGGTTCATGCCAATAGCTCCAATTCCAGTTCAACTCCTCAAGCTTCATTCAATTTTCCTCCCTTTCCTTGTTTGTAATTCTTCTGATAGTGGCTCTCAGTATTCAAAATATAATACATTTACTTACCTTTTCAGTCCTAGACTATCAAAAGATGCATACGTAGTTTTGTTAGATATTGCCAAACACTTCTCCAAAAGAATTTCTCAGCAAGAACTTCATTTTGTCTTCATTCCTAAGAGGAGGTTTTTATGGATTGAACTACCGCCACCACACCAGGGATTTTTAAGATATAACTCCATTGTCTTTTGGCTTCTCTGGCTTTTGAAAAGAAAAAGATATTGTGATTCTAATCCCTATTTCTCTCTGTGTAATTTTTTCCTTCTGACTTCATTTTTTTTTCGACTTTAATGGGGGTATAGTTGACGAATAGAAATTATATATACTTAAGATGTACAACTTGATATTTTTGTATATGTAGACATTGTGAAATGATCATCCCAATCAACAAGCTAGCTAATATTTCCATCATCTTACGTAACTTTTTTTTTTTTTTGGTGAAAACACTTCATATCTACCCTCTTACTAAATTTCAAGTATGCAGTATAGTATTGTTTACTGTAGTCACCATGCTGTACATTAGATTTCCAGACCTATTATTCATCTTTCATAATTAATTGAAACTTTGTCACATTAAATAAATATCTCCCCGTTTTCCTTTATCCCCAAACTGCTAGCGACTACCATCAGCCTCAGTGTTCTAGGAGTCCAACTATTTAAATCGTACATATAAGTAAATTCATGCAAAATTTGTCTTTCTGGGTCTGGCTTATTTCACTTAGTGTAATACCCTCCAGGTTCTTGTAGGATTCCAATTGCAGTTTGATATCATCTAAGAGCTTTGGGATGTTCTGGGTTTAGTGGTTGTTACTGTTTTTATTTTGTGTCATTTCCTAGGTTGTTTCAAGTCTAACAAGCCTTCTGAAGCCATTCTGTCTTTCTGCCCATTGTCATTATTATTGTTGTTAGAGTTTCCATTGACTCTTTCTTGTCCTTTCCATTTCACCCCTGGTATTTACGGAGGACCATCCCTCTTTTACACTAGCCACCTTTACATACCAAGCATTATTATTTTAGCACCCTTATCTCATAGTGCCAACATCTGGTTAAGTTTATATTTATTGTTCTGTCTCCTGACAGTGTGTTGTTTATTATCCTGCTTTTGCGTTTGTCTCAAATTTCTTATTAAATTCTGGTCATCATGTGAAAAACAAGACCGAGTTATATAGCATTTGTGCCTGAAAATGAAAATACTTGTTCCTGTGCTACATTTTTAGTTTGTTTTTTGATTCAACCTCCTCCAGGGTTGTGCTGGTGTTGAGATTTGTTGTTTATACTGTTAACAGTATAAACTTCTATCCATCCACTTCAAGTTTTCCCAGCATTACCTCTGGTTGGGATTGCAGCTTGGTTGCTGCAGGGATTTTCTTCAATGCTGCTCTTCCATAGTTAAGTTTCAAATTTCCCTGTTTCCTGGCCCCTCTCAGAGAGAAGTTCCATGTACGTGTCCCTTTCCCAATGGCAGACTGTGGCTGCTTTTTAGTCAATGTTTATTACCATGCCAGCAGAATCTAGGTTGGGCCTCAAGGAAGCGTGGCTTCCATGGTGATACTACTCTTAACTCTCATGGAAGCCAAACTCTGCCTTTCTTGGCAGTTCTTATGCAGGAGAGGATTTCTTATCTTTTCTTCAGAAGTAAGGAATCTCTAGGACTTCCTGTCCTCAGCCAGCAGCAAACTTTTTTTTTTGTTTGTTTTGTCTTTAGTTCCTCTCCTCTAGCCACATAGGACCTTCACACGTGCTCACTGAGATTGCTGCCTGTCTCTAGTAGCTTAAAATGTTTGTACTATAGAGTATAATTGTTCTTCTAGGCCATTTTTCATCCTTCAATGTCAGCAAGTTTTGTCCTTCGGGTCTGTACCATTGAGGAAGGCTTTCTTCAGTGCCTACCTCACCCCTAACTATTGTCCTAAGTAGCCAGTAGAGATCTATGAAGACAACCTGCAAATGCAGCCTATCTCCCTTTGTGTTGAAAGCTCACAGGGGTTCTATTCTCTCCCCCTAGCCCACACTCAATGTTTAGAACCTTTTAAAGTACTGTAGTCACATAATTTTGTTCCAATCAGGAGGTGCTTGTTGTTCACTTGGCTCATGCTCTGCTAGGGTGATCCAGTGTTGGTGTTCTGTTTCTCTTTGGAGGAGCTAGTTTTTCCAAAGTGTTCAAGCTACTTGCTTGCCCTGAAACCTCTGCTTTTCAATAAGCTGAGGAAAACTTATGATTTTTATCCAGCTTTTTCTTGTTGTGAGGACAGAAAGTCTTATCAGCTTTCCACATCCTTTGTGGAAGTAGAACCCAGGAACACAATTTTGAGACTTATTCCACATATATATATATTTTTTTTTTCTTAGAGGACCTCAGTCAGATTAAGTCCTTATTGCCCACAATACTATATCTACTCCTCACTGATCCTTTACTGATTTTTTCACACTTCCCTGTCACTTATCTGGCTTTCTCTACTCCTCTCACATCTTTCTGGGATTTCCTCCTACATAAACAAACTATCACTGGTTGGTAGAAAGGACTTAATATCAGCAGCAAATTAAGAAGTTATCCTTCTAATACTGTTCTTAAACCATTTGTTGTATACATTGCCCTGTCCTACATAATCCTGAACCTGAGTACTATTTCTTATAGATTCTGTCATAAATTATATTCTCTTTTATTTAAAATTTTACATCCATAAAGACCTATAGAAAAGATGTTTCTGAATTAAGTAAAAATTTCATTTAACTATAATGCACACACTTTGAAAACATCCCATTCCTCCAAATTCACTTATAAGTAGCTAGATCAGAAAAAAAGCTATATACTAGGAAAAATATATACCATATTTTCTCTAAATTTCATGGATTATGGGAGCAAGTGCACAACTCAGAGTTTTAGCATTGCATTTCTGGACAAAAGGCTCAGAGCTCAACTCTTTATCTGAAGTTCTTTGGTCTTGAAAATACAGTCCTAGGAGATCCCTGGGTGGCGCAGTGGTTCAGCGCCTGCCTTTGGCCCAGGGCACGATCCTGGAGACCCAGGATCGAGTCCCGCGTCAGGCTCCCGGTGCTTGGAGCCTGCTTCTCCCTCTGCCTGTGTCTCTGCCTCTCTCTCTCTCTCTCTCTCTCTCTGTGTGACTATCATAAATAAATTAAAAAAATTAAAAAAAAAAAAGAAAATACAGTCCTATTTTGTGGGGAAAGAACTCAGAATGTTGGGAATGCATTTTGTCTTGAGGTAAATCTAAAAAGGCCCAGGATTAGATTGTTTGGGCTTTAGAATTCTCTCCTTAAAGTTAGGTAAAATAAAGAATGAGAAACAAAAATAACTTTTTTTAGATTTCCAAAAAAAGATTTTCAGGTAAATTATCTTTTATATCTTAATGTAAAACTTTTATTTCAGACTAAGATTTATTTAGAATGATTTTTTTTAGAATGAATGTTTTAAGATTCAGAAAATATCCCACTGACCTCTAATCTTAAATAGTGTATAAATATAATAATTTATTAAAAATCTGACTAAATTATGGCTATACCTTTCATCTGAACTCTGCCTAAAATCATGATAGGACTTTAATGTATTTATTTATAAGAGAATTAAGAACAGTATTTTATTTTATTTTGCTTGGTTTAGTTTAGAAAGAAAATCAAGCTTTTAAGTAGAAGACTATTTTATTGCTTATATAATCAAGCACTTCCACAACGACCAAATATATTATTTAAAGTCATAGGGGGAACTGGCAGTTAATAATTCAGGGAGGAAGGGGTGGATCTCATTTCCTTTACAATTCAACTTTCTGTGATTTAAAAAACTAACACATTTCCTGAATTTTAGAGAAAGTTTACTTTTTTTTTTGGTACCACAAACATATTCTCATCAACTTTTCAGTTGGAAAATTTTAACTTTTTTTAAGGAACTAGAAGATAATTAGTAAATATATTTTATTTTCTTAAATATGGCTTATTAATTCTACTCCTGGTATACATCTCATTTCACATAGCTTAAATATATGATCCAACCATACTTTAATCTTTCCTTTCAAACTAATGATGAAATCTGAATTAACAGTGAGCATTCTGCTACCAGTAAAAGAAATATCACAGTAGAAGGACAAAAATAAGTGGCAAAAACATGGATGCTTTTTATCCTCTATGTCAAGTTATTCCTCATCTAAAAACAGATTTTATAATGTGATTTATTGTCCTGTCAAAATGGAATATAAAATATATTTAATATTATGAATATAAGTTTCTCATCTTAGAGTAATGGAGATTGAATTTTCTCCTCATTATCCATGCTAAATTATTGGATTAATTTAACTATTTTAGTAAAGAGGTTTGCATAGAAGACAAAAAGGACAGCATTAATAATGGTGATAATAGTACATAGAGAAGTAGACAGAAACATATAGAGAAAAAAATTTAAATGGTTATGAAAATTACTGTGTTGCTTACATATATATATATATATATAGATAGATGATAGATAGATAGATATAGATATTAAACATTGAATGACTGAAGAATAATTTACCCTAATCTTACAAAAGCTCCCTGTATTACATTCTGAAAATGATGTTCTGCAATTACGCGAGTTCATGTCCCTATAGAGTACTTATAAAGCAGGATAAGTTACATGAAACAAAATAAAACAAAAAACGACTTTGGATATTATGGAAAAGGATTTGTTTTAGAATTAGCTAAAAATAAAAGCAAATGATACATCCAATTTTGTATTCTGTCAATAGGAAAGAGCAGTTTCTGTATTACTTTTGCTTTTCACAGCAAAAGGATGATTTAACAGGAAAGAGAAGACTGGATGAGATCAAGAATCAAGGACTGGAGGTCTTACACATAAATGCATGAACACACACCAGGACACACAGAGACTCACACACAAAATATTATCTTGGGATTTAGGTATTAAACCAGATTTCTAATTGCATAGTGATAATCTGTATCAAAATACCTAAAATACGTATTTTTTAAAGTTATGCATCAAAAATTAGCTATATTTACTATTTTCCTCATAAAAATGTGTCTCCCCAAAGCACCTGTCACACCTATAATTTTAAATTAGTTTTTTGTGACTATTCACCTAATAACTCTTTATCTATTAAATCACTGATGATACGGATCATAGTCATGTTTGTCCAACGTAACCTCAGGGTGTAGCCCAGTGCCTACAACATGTAGACACTTAATAGATATCTATTGGATAAATGTGAATGTTTAAAGAAATGAAAGGATGCGTTCTTGAATGTGTCAGTTTTCCAAACAGTGATAGAAATATAAATAACTTGTCTTGGTATAAAATCAGTACTGAGCTCTAGGTTAAAATTCCAGATGCTCAGTAGATATTTCTGTCAGAATATCTCACAACTCAAAACAGTGAAGTAAATAAAGACTTTGGATTATGTTTATGATGTTTATGACTCAAAAAATGTACAATTACTTTTCTACTTCTATAGTATAAAAAACAAATATTGCTACCAAACCAACCTGAGATTTTATAAGTGACAGGATATCATTCCCCTTTAAGAAAATCTCAGTATACTCACCACTGATCCTCCAGGCAATATCTCAATATTGCAGAGAACTTGCAAACAGGGTTTGAAGTCCGGTCCTGCCAAATGTTCCCAGAGAAACTGTTGAAAACCTCACTGCCTCAAGTACCTCCACTATATATACGTAGTGTTTACCATTTGCTTAAAGCAACTTAATATTCACTACCAAAACACAAAAATCCTCAAAGAATGAAGTTTGACTTCTACCAGACCAGGCAAACAATGACCAATAAACATAATTAATCAGTTAAGTTGTAGATCAGAGGGCGTCAAGTACTATTAAAAAAAGACATTAAAATAGAGTAGGATTGAGAGCTCAATATTGAGGGACACAAAAAAAAAAAATAAAAAAAAAAAATTGAGGGACAGGCTGCAATTTTAAAAAGATAGTGAGACATCTTCAAGAAGGTTCACTTGGGCACAAACTTATAGACAGTGAGGGTGTTAAACATAGCTATGTGGGAGAATAAGCCAAGTATAGGGAAAAGTCAGTGCAAAGGACCTGTGGTAAGAGCAACCATGATGTAAACAAAGAAGATCAAGGAAGCCTATGTGGCTGGAATTGAGTGAGTCACGGCAATCATGCAGGAACTTCTCCATTTTTAAAAAATCTTGTTATCTTTTCCTTAGTTCTCAAGATGTTGATGAACACATATTTTACTGGAAAGAATCAAAATTATATATGTTCTTTTAAAGTATCATTTAAGGGCAGCCCAGGTGGCTGAGCGGTTTAGTGCCTGCCTTCGGCCTGGGCGTGATCTGGAGACCGGGGATCGAGTCCCATGTCGGGCTCCCTGCATGGAGCCTGCTGCTCCTTCTGCCTGTGTCTCTGCCTCTCTCTCTCTCTTCTCTGTGTTTCTCATGAATATATAAATAAAATCCTAAAAAAAATGAGTCTATCCTCTTTAAAAAAAAATAAAGTATCATTTAATATTCAATTTTGTTTGTATGTTTCATACAGCTTATAAAACACCAACAGTATTTTTCCTAAAGTGATTAGAGGTTAATATGATTTTCTTTCACACCATCATGTCTCTTAATTGGTATTACCTTAGGTCAAATTTACATTCTCCTCTCCAAAAACAAATTTATTTCAGAGTTTCCTATTTGGTAATGGTCACAGAAGAACAGAACAGCATAGTTGTCTTTTGCTTTTCTGTCTCCCTAATTCCTCTCATCTATTTAATCTACTAGTACTAGACTTTGCTTACCTTTTCTCTAAAAACAATCTTTTCCATTCTCAGGTCTAATTCTTTATTTTTTAAAGATTTTATTTATTTATTCATGAGAAATACAGAGACAGAGACACAGGCAGAGGGAGAAGCAGGCTCCCTGTGGGGAGCCTGATGCAGGACTGGATTCTGGGATGGCAGGATCATGCCCTGAGCCAAAGGCAGACACTTAACCACTAAGCCACCTGGGTGCCCCAGTTGCCCCAGTTCTAATTCTTTTTTTTTTTTTTATCCCTTACAACTCTATCATAACAGCCTTACAGAGCCTGCCAGCTTCTAGTTCCCAAACTACTTTTTACACCACTTTCACATTCACTGAGGTGAGTGTACAATCCTCCATTAAACTATTCTAGCAGGACAAATCAATAACTAACCGGTGGATGTGGTTACAGCAGCTCTTGAATCTCAGCGTCCATCAGCCCCTCCTAGTCTGTCCCTTTTTAGTTGGGTAGGAATTTAGCTCAGGCTCCAAGAGGGCTAATTGTATGTTGACACACACAAGCATAGTATTTTTAGTGGCTTTTCAATATTGTTAAGCCAAAATGCTCACTTCCAGTGCTGACTGAAGCAGCAGAAAAAGTAATGAGAAGCCTGATTTATGACCATATTTAAGAGACAAGATTGTAAAGGTGAGGATAATCGTAGGGTGGGAAACTTGCAGGATGAATGGAGTTAGAGAGTAAAGGTTGATGCAACACCCTAAAGGTGACATCATCTCCTCCCAGAGAAACCAAAGAAAAGCAAAGTGCCCAGGTGCTTCAGAAGAAAACATAACATCTTTTTCCAACAAAGATTGGATTATGTTTGCAGTGATTTCATGAATAAAGTATATTAAACGTCCCATTGCTTGAAATGTCAAAGATACAAAAAAATCAAATCTATGAAAAGGAAAGCCTAAAATGGAAAAGGTATAGTTGTGTCACTGTCATATTCCATTTAAATTGAACTGAATTTGGATCAAATGCCTAAAGAAAAGGCTGAAATAAGAATTAGAACTTAGGCACAGATAGACTTACTTTCCATTCACATAAAAGAGAAATCAGGTTCCGACAAGTGCATGATTTTTCTTAACATGACATTTTTCTGTCTCAAATATTTACTCATTCTGTATCCTACAATTTAACACATGATTTATAACCCTCAAATAATTTGTTAATATAACCACATTATAAACTTGAATGACTTGGTGAGCTAGCATGATGTCACAAAAGAAGGATCAGACACTTCGTCTCGATTTAAGACTCAGGTCAATGAAATTTTAAGCAAGACATTTTATCTTGATAGATTTCACTGATTTACATTTGAAATTATTATGTTGACTTGTTGATCTCTTGGGCTCAGCTCTGCAGAAAGAGTAGCCTTGAGAACAAAGAAATATATATACATATATCCTCAACTTTCAATTGAAAAGCCATATAATTCAATTGGAAAGGAAAACGCAGCTCATTTATTTCAATTATTTCTATTAAACCAAGATTTGTGACTACATGGTCAGGGCAATTCTCCCAAGGTCACTCTTACATGCTATGTTCACTATATGTAAAACCAAAACAGTAATTTAAGGAACTCCAGAAGGTATGTGAGTCCATTACAAAAATCTACTTAGCTGCATTTGTTAGAATTAAAAATGAGAAAAAGTTAATGCTTCCTGCAGAACTTTAATTTCTGAAAATGCTAAATATACATATACATCTGTTCTTTTTCCTATCCTATCAACATGGTCATAATTACGTTACTGTCTCAAATTCAACATGGCATGCATATTCATGAAAAGTGAACTAAGTCTCTTCAACAGAAGGATAGAATATATATCTTATAATTCTTTGTCAATTATTAAGTTAAATACATTAAAAGTAATTTATATATATATGAAGTTTTTATAACTGGGATAAAAACTATGAGCAAAAAAAATGTATTATATTCTTGACTATATTACAAAGTAAAAATACAGAACTTAAAAGATTATTTTAATGCAATTTTAATGATTTTCAGAAGCATGTGACCTGAATGTCTCTTTCTCTCTCAGCTCTCTAAGGAGAAGATTCAAACAAAAGACAAAGGAAATCTCAAATAACTGGGTACCAAAACCATCTCACAGAACACCTCTGTGGCAAGCAGAATTCTAAGATGGCCCCATGATCTCTACTTTTTATTACTAAATTGATGATTAGGATATACTACATGATAAAATATATTTTATCATAGAAATAATTGAAATAAATGAGCTGAGTTTTACTTTCCAATTGAATTTCCAGAAGTAATTACAGTTACTAATCAAATGACCACATGATCAGTAGATATCCAGGTGGGCCAAGCCTAATCAGGCAAGTCCTTTAAAAGCAGCAGTTTCTCAGGTGGAAATTTAAAAAAGAAAGTAAGAGAAATCTGAATGTAAGAATATTAGGAGAGAGAAAGAGAGGAAGAGAGATTTCATTGCTGGTTTAAAGATGGAGGAGGTCATCTGGAAAGGACATGAAAGCTAAGAATGATCCTAGTTGACACTCACTGAGAAAATTAAGACCTATTCCTACAACAGATTGTTTTGAATTCTGCCAAATAACATAAAGGAGCTTTAAAGTACATTCTTCCCCAAAACCTCCAAATAAGAGGCTATTCCAGTGAAGAGACAGATCTTAAATTTGTGAGGTATTATGTAGAGCACCCAGTAATGTCCACTCAGACTTTTGACTTTCAAAACTGTGCAATAATAAATGGGTAGTATCTTAAACTGCTAAATTTATGGTAACCTGTTATTAAAAAATAGGAAACTATTATTATTTCTAAAACCTCAGGTTCAAACTGGATATAAAAATAATCTGTAACTAAATTAGAAAGGTAATTTAGAAACAAAGTCCTATTTTTTTTAAAGTATAGGAAAATGTGTTATGACTGGAGATCAAAAAAAGGGTAAAGAGAAAAATTAAGAAAAAAACTAAGGAAAACATGAATAAATTTGGATGCATTAAAAATCTTGAAAAAATAATTATTATTCAAAGTAGAAAGATTACACAATTTTAACATATATTACTAAAAGTGATCACTTAATAACTCTATATTATAAATAATATAGATATATATTATAAATATATATAGATAGATATTTATATATATAAATATATATAAATATAGATATTTATATATAATATATATTATAGATATATATAATATAGATATATATTATAAATAATATATATATGTTATATATAAATAACAATATATTCAAAGAAATGACAAATCATTAAAGGTCAATCTAATAGAAAAATTGGAAAATCAAGGAAAAGGGGAAATTACATGAAAACTGAAATAGTTTATACATATATGAAAAATGCTCAATCTCAATAGTAAGTAGAGAAATACAATTTTTTTAGAAAGTGATATACTATTTTATGCCCATCATATTGACCAAAATTGAAGGCTGTTGATCCAGGTAGGTAGCCCTAGATATCAATCAGAGGAAATTTATATGTTATTTTGGAAACTGAATTGCTATACTTACTTCAGAATCTAATTTGGGATTACCTAACAATATTGAAGGTAATTATAGCCTACTTAAATTGTGGTCTTCTAGCAGAATGTGTAAAATAGGAGTGATGTTAAGGTACAGGCACTAGATACTGTTCATTTTAAATTAAATAACTTATTTAACTAGTCCTAAGATCCTAAATTTCTGAATACATTATTTTCTAGCATTACATGGAACTACCCCCATTTCTCCTTTAAATACAACTTTTCTAACATTAAGACACACGCACATACACACACACATACACACACACATACACACGCATGCTCCTATCACCAACTGTGAACTTCTTACTTATCTGGCAAATTAAAATACCTCCATAACATGACATAAATATAATTTAAGATGTATTCTGGGAAAGTTCTCCAATCTTGAGTCATGGCACCAGAGATTCATCAAAGACTTCCTTCCTTCCCTGCTTATTCACGAAGGATAAAGGATGGCACTGGATACGGGTTATATTGGCCTTTATTCAATTGTCTGAATTAGAAATGTTGTAGGATATGGTTCATAAGAATAATGGCAATTCTGGTTGAATAACCACCAATCTTTAGTAACTCAAATGTTACCAACAAAATATTGTTTTGAGACAAGGTTTATTTTATTTTATTTTTTATTTAGTTTTTTGTTATTTTTTTCATTTTTAAGGGCTTGAACTCATGGCTCTGATATCAAGACCTGAGCTGCAATCAAGAATCAGATGCTTAAACAACTGAGCCCCCCAGGGTCTCCTGCAACAGAGTCTTATAAAAGGAAAGTGAAAAGAGCTTTAGAAAGAAATTTTGAAAAGTAAAGAGACTTTTAAAAATGTCATTAAATGCAGGATGAGAGACACCAGGGACTCAGGAGGGACATATCTACTCCTGTTATTTTATGCACTTTCAGGGAGTCTTCACTCTTTCTTCATGTTGGGGCTTCCTTTGCCTGTTTTTACTCCAATAGAGGTATTTTACCCTTAGTCAGCTCTTAATTCTTCACACAGAGTATTACCAGAACCAAGGCTGAATACTCCTATGTGAATTCCATCAAACTTCCATTCAAGGGAAACAAGGCTAAGAGTAAGAAGAAAAAGAGTAAAGAGAAGATGAGAAAAGAGATGAAGATACTCAACTTGATATTGTTGTAATCTTGTGGGTCACAACAAACTTTGGTGAAATTTCAGGGATGATAGCAATTGAAATGGATAAAGGAACCTATATACATACATTGACAGTGGACTTTTTACACTGGGAGCGCCACATAAAGAAGTTTATGATGGCTAGTCTTCCAGAACAGTTTACAGCTGTCATCCTGCCTGATTCCTGAATTGTGTTGAAATCTGGCTATGGAAAATATGTTGGTATCAATTCAGATGGACTTCTGGTGCATTTGGATATAATTGGACCAAGAGAACAATGGGAATTCGTCTTTCAAGATGAGAAAATGGCTTTATTGACCTCAAATAGCTGCTTTATTAGATGCAATGAAGCAGAAAATATGGAACCAAAAGGTAAAACATCAGGAGAAGAAGAAATGATAAAGATCAGATTCTGTGCTGAAAGAGAAACTAAGAAAAAAAAAGGTGATATTCCAGTGGAAGACAAAAGAAATATTAAACAGTGTGTAATCAATTGTATAAAGAAATTTCAGAGCTTCCAAGATCATAAACCTAAAATAAAGACAATAAAATTTTCAAAAAGCCCAGAAAGATGTATTTTTGCATCAAACACTCTGGACAAGAGAGCAAAATTGAAAGCTAATAGATACTGCAAATGACTAGAATTTCTGTTTGTCTCCTCCTATTTTTTTTTTAATAAAATAGTCACTAGAAATGTATTTACAGTGTGTCTGTGTGTGTGTGTGTGTGTGTATACAGAGGACACACACATATATATGTATATATATGTATACATGGTGTGTATATACATATATTATCTATATATTATTAGATATATAATTATATTTATATAATTATATATGTATACATATATACTAATTATAAATATATAAAATTAAATGCAAACATTTATATTCATCCTCAGAGTATTTCATTAGTTGGACCACCAAGTTTTTCAAGTTATCCTAAATAAAATTCATAATTTAAAATTTTTTCTTCCACTCATGGAGGTAAGGTAGATCCGTATTATGAGAATTCCTACTCTCAGAGCAGATGTGTTTCTATTTTTCCTGACAACTACATCTAAAACCCCTGAAGACACATATATTTTTTCCCTGAATTTACATAGGTTTTAAATATAAAGGAAATGTAAGAAGAATTTGTAAGGTGGAAAGAAGGCATAAAGGTTAGGAATCTTGGCCCTTGAGAAATGATTTGTGATGATTTTCCTGGGGTTTCATTATAACATGTATAAACAAGATTGGGTACTAGAGAAACTGGCAACATAGAAAAGACAAACAAACAAAAAACAGATAAAAACAACCCCTCATGGTATTACTTGAGACATATGGAAAGCATGGATTCTACCCCCACTCTCCGGTCCCCAGCTGGGGTGATATTAAGGAGGCTGAGTGAAAAGATAGGACTTTTCTAACATTTTGGAAGTAATGGCACCTATTCACACAATATCAGTAGAAGTAGAGTCAAGAGCAGTAACAAAGGAGCTATCTTCTTCATAGGGTGATTCTGAGAGAGGCTTGGGGGAGGGGCGGGTCTGAAATCTTACTACTGCCCCAGCAGTAATGATGGTCCTCTTTCCTCAACCTCAGGATGTCAATGGAACTGAGTAGGAAATCTGGACTTCTAGTCACATGTGAATGCAATAGATGTCTTCTTCTTGAAACAACTGTACTAAAAATTAGAGTGTCTCATAAAAGAAATAGGAAGTCTTAGTAAAGAAATAGAAGATATAGGGGTGCCTGGGTGGCTCAGTAGGTTCAGGGTCTGCTTTTCGCTCAGGTCATGATCCCAGGGTCTTGGGATTAAGCCCTATGTTAGATTCTCTGCTTAAGGGGGAGCCTGTTTCTCCCTCTTCCTCTGCCCCTCCCCCACCTCGTGTGCATCTCTCTCTCTCTCTCTCTTTCACTCTGGATCTATCACAACTAAATAAAATCTTTAAAAGAAAAGAAATAGAATATATAAAGAACCAAATGGAGACTAAAAGGCAGAAAACTACAGCAATAAGAATTTTAAAAACCATGGATGGATTTTATGCAATGAATGGGATAGAAGAAATAATTATTAGATTGGAAAATAGAATAGAAATTATGCAATCTTAACAACAGAGACACAGTATACTTTAAAAAAATAATAGAACCTGAGGAACATGGGGGAGCTATAACAAAAGATCTAACATCCCACAAAGAAAGAAGAAGGAAGATGGGGATCAAAACCACTTAATACAATGACTAAAATCTTCTTAAATATGTCAAAAACATAACCTATGGATTTAAGAATCTAAGCAAACTCTAATAAGGAAAATCACAGACAGATGCATTACAATTAAGCTTCTAAAAAATTTTAAGACAGAAAACAAACCTTGAAAGTAGCCAGAGGGGAGGAAAAAACACCTTATCTCCAGGGGAAAATTAATTATAATGAAAACAGATTTCTTATTAGAAGAAATAAGTGAAGGACAGAAGGAAGAGGCACTGTATTTGCAAGTTATGAACAAAAGAACTATCAACTCAGAATCTTACATTTGTGAAAATATCCTTTAGTAATGAGGGGAAGTCAAGATATAATTAGATGAAGGAAAACTAGAATTTGTCACCAATATGTAGACACTGTAAGAGAATGGCTAAAGAATGTTTTCCCAAAAGAAAGGAAATTATCTAAGAAGGAAACGTAGAATATCAAAAAGCAAGAAGGAACATGAAAAACATGGCAAATAAACATGTGGATAAATGCAATAGGCTGTCTTGATATTTCTAAATTCTAATTGAAAAACATACTATTATACAATATATAAATAAATTATATACAATATATAAATAAATTAAATAGGTCTGTGTAACACCTAGAGTAACTACTAAAAGAGATACACTCAAAAACAATAGTGATAAGTAAAAAGGGAACTGTAAATTTGTTCAGAGAACCCAAAGGAAGGTAGAAACAATAAAACAGAAACCAACAAAACAATTAGAACAAGAAACAAACAATGAAAATGGTGGGACTTAAGTCCAAAAATGGTAGACTTACATCCAAAAATTAAGTTATTATATTAAACATAAATGGTTCAAATACAGAAAGTAAAAGAGAATTGCAGAGTGGTTAATGACATGACCCTAGCTCAATGCTGTCTATTTAAGAAACTCACTTCAAATAAAATGTTATAGGGAGTTTAGAAGTAAAATTATGGAAAAGGATAGTCATGAACATATTGACCAAAAGGAAGAATGGATGGCTATGTTTATATTACATAAAATAGACATAAGAACAAAGAAAATTACCAGAGACAGAGAGGGACATTACATAATGACAAAATAATCCATTTACCAAGAAGATATAACAATCCTAAATGTATATGCACCAAACAAGAGTGCAACAAAATATATAAAGCAATAGCTGATAAACAGAAAAGAGAAATAGAAAAATGTACAATAGCTGGAGACATCACCACTCTTCTCTTAAGAAATGTTAGAAGAACTAGAGAGAAAATCAGTAAGGATATAGAGGAACTCAACAATACCCTCAAATAACAGGATATCATATACAATACAAAAAACTCAAGAATATCAGACTATACATTATTTTCAAGTTCCTATACAACAGACACCAAAAAAAATTCCAGACTCTGGAAAATAAAACAAACCTCAGTACATCTGAAATAATTGAAGTAATTCAGAATATGTGCAACTACAATGAAATCAGTCTAGAAATCAACTGAGAAGGAGAACAGAAAATCCCCAAACACTTGGCCATTGAACAACATATTTTAAATAATCATTGGTCAAAGAGCAAGTCTCAGAGGAAATTTCTAAAAATGAATTAATCAATGAAAATGAAAATACAACCTATCAAAATTTTTAAGGCACAAATAGATCAATACTGCAAGAGAAATTTATAGCACTAACTGCTTACATATAAAAAGAAAGGTCTCTAAATAAATCAAAACTTTCAGCTAAAGAACCAAATATAAGAAGAGCAAAATAAACCTTAAAGCAAGAAGAATGGAATAAGAGACCAAATCAGTGAAACTGAAAAAAAAAAAAAAGTAACTGAGAAAAATCAAAACAATGAGCTGATTTGTTGTAAGGATCCATAAAATTAACAAACCTCTAGCAAGATTGACAGAGAAAAGAGAGAAGACAGAAATGAATATCAACGATGAAATGGGATGTCACTATAGATCTTTGAATATTAAAAGCATAAGGGAGAAATACAAACATCCCTACATATAGATTTGAAAAATTAGACGAGATGAACTAATTCCTCAAAAAACTTGCTATCAAGTCACCCATTATGAAATAGATATTTTGAAAAGCTCTGTAACAATCAAAGAAATTGGATTCGTAATTTAAAAACTCCTGAAAAAGGGACTTCCAAATCCAGATAATTTCTCCAAAGAATTCTAACAAAACACCACTAATTCTACTCAATCTTTTACAAACAACAGAATTGAGAACAATTCTCAATTTATTTTATGAATATTAACTTAATACCCAAATCAAAAAATAAAAGGAAAACTATGGGCCAATATCCCTCCTGAATATAGATGCAAAATCTCTATGATGATATTATCAAATATATTTCAGGAACCTATCAAAATAATTATATATAATGTCACATGAGGTTTATCCCGTGGATGCCGGGATGGTCCAATAGTTGAAAAACAATCATTGTTTTATCAGGGTAAGGAAAAAATAAAAAGATCATGTTAACTGATGCAGAAAAAAGTACTTGATAATATTCAACACGTATTCATGAAAAAAAAGAAAAGAAAATGAGAATAGCCAGGAATTTCTTCAACTTAATAAAAAACATCAACAATAAGCCTATAGTTAACAGCATACTTAATGGTGAAAGACTAAATGCCACTAAATGGCTTTCCACAGTGCTTGCATAACTTTACAGTCTCACCAACAGTATGAAGATTAAAATTTTCCCATCCATCCTCATCAACACTTTTAATTTTCCGTTTCTGGATTTTTCTACTTTTTACTATCCTTCCTTTTCTATTTCTTACTATTCATCAAAAAGTGCTATAGTGTGGTTTTGATATGCATTTAAGGACTAATGATATTGAGCAAGTTTTCATACTCTTATTAATCCTTTGTATATCCTCTTTGGAGAAATGTCTATTCGAGTGGTCTATTTTCAGCTGAATTCCTAGCTGTTGTTATTGTTGAGTTGTAAGACACACACACAATGAAATATTATTTAGGTATAAAAAGGAATGCAGTACTGATACATGGTAGAGCATGCATGGACCTCAAAAACGGATGCTAAGTAAAAGAAGAAAGACATGCAAGGTCATGTAATTTATCAATCCATTCATATGAAACATCCAGAAGAGGTAAATCTATAGTGATTAAAAGCAGAATTTAGTGGTTACTAGGGGCTAGAGGGAGAGGAGAATAGGAAGTGACTGCTTAATGGGTATTTTTTTTTTTTTTTTTTGAGCTGAGAAAAAATGTTTTGGTATTTACAACAATGCGAATGTACCAAGTACCACTGTCTTGTATATCTTACAATGGCTAATTACCTGTGATATAAATTTCACCTCAACTTTATAAAGTGGAAAAAATAATAGCTAAACTTGTGAGGTGACAAAGACTGGAAGGGAATATCAGAAGGGCTTTTGGGGTGTCAGTGAATGCTCTATTTTGGGGATTAGGTAACTGGTTTTCAGAGGATTCAATTTCTGAACTGCTCTATGTTATGATAAATATACTTCTGTATAAATGTTATATTTTAAAAGTCAATTAAAACAAGAAAATATTCCAAGGAAGTTATGACTACTTTCATTTTTTAAATATTGAGAGAGCGTTGTATACCAGTGTACTACCAGTAAATGTAGCACAGAAATTCTGATACAATTCCTAAACTCTCACCATTGCATTGCTCTAGAGCTCAAAACAGATTCCTATAGCTATGTTGTTATCTAATTTTATACTGAGTATTCTTCCTAGGTTGGTACTCAAAACCTAAAGAGGTTTTTGCTTTTACTGTTTTCCAGTTACTAGTAAATTTTGCTTATGAAAAATATTACATGAAGTTACATCCAAGTGTGGGTGTACACCAAATATTATGGATGTTAAAAAAGAAATAGAATGTTAATTTATTTTAATATGAATTAAAATAAACTAGAATGTTGACTAGTGAATTTAATGTACTAATTGATCTTTTATCTATTGTTTCAACAGAGCTAGAGAATGTTAGATTTCTTTCCATAATGAATGATCACCTTGCCTCAAATGCCTTATTTTATTATTTTTTTTTTGTAGTTCAATTACTCTATTACTTTTGTTTGGTTTTGGGGGAATTGAATTGAACAATTTAGCTAATTAAAAACCTGAAAAAATCTCCCCAAAAATACACTACCACTCTTCTAATTGAGCACTCTCTCATTAATGCAGTTGTTTAGATGAAAGTGCTATTGTATTAACAGAATCATCTTTCCTTTGTGTTGATTCCCACAACCCTGTCTTAGTTGGTAATTTCTCTTTCTCCCCTGAGGCTGCTCAGAAAAAAGTAAGAACAGCTGACAACTTCCTTGAATTATTTGTATTAAATCCATCTTTTCGCATTTCATCTGTCAAATGCCTGCCTGAAGGAATGGAATTTCAGGTCTCTTGAAAATGCTCTTGTCTTAAGCCAGCATTCTTTCATGGTGGTAAGAGGAGTGTACCCCAAGAAAACTGATAGTTACTAAGTCTCTAGTATCTGTACTTATATAATCAGCTTGTGGGACACACACAAAAACACATACACAGAGGTGTGTCTACGCACATGTGTCTGAGTACCTGTGTCTACAGAATCTATCATCTGTTTTTATGAACATTTGTACTTTAAATATAGTGTAGATGCCTTTGTTATACTTCTATAGTGTTCTTGACTATGTATAAATGTTCCCACCTGTGTTAACCATAAATACAACCTACAAAGACAGATTTGCATGTGGATGTTAAACTATTAAATAACGTCATTGTGATGATAAATAATTCACATGTAAGACTAACAATATTTTAGTAGTATACAAACAAGATTGCTCAGGCAGGTCAATTTCACATGGAATTATAACAATAAAAACTGTCCATATATGGGTAAGAGTGCAATCATTTGGATTTTCAAGGACTCAACAATCTAAATCCTTGAGGACAGAGATTTTTTTTTCTTTTATTCATCAGGATATTCCAAGAGCTTGGGACAGTGCTAGCAACATAGTAAGGACTTAATAATATTTGTTCAATGAATAAGTGAATACATACAAGAGTTCAAGCAAGTATGAAAATTGTTTTTATTAAATTATATGCTTATATTTTACTATTCCTACACAGAAGTAAAAATTAATAAAACAATATTGAAGGGGATTCTAAACAATGCTCATTCAAGTATATGAATATATATGTAATTCATACATACAGTTATATGCACTCATAAATTTGAAATCATGATCATATAATTGATTGATTTTATAAAAATAACACTGGGGTTTAATGCCCTCATGTCGCTTTATTTACTTGTGGATGAGTCTTGAAAGTCTTTAACATTCAGTAAGTACAAACATTGCACAATGTTACCTAGGATGTAACAGTACAAATTAGTCACATTTTTACTTCACTTCGGGCCACACAAATATGCCTGGCTTCTTCAGTCTGAGATATAAAAACTGGGTGGGCAATTATGTCACCTATTTATATTACCAATGGAATTTAAAGAGGTGAAAGAAAGATCAAAGTCAAAGAAACCAAATTATATTTAAGTGAAAACTATACATATGTAATGTTTTCTCACATGCTGCTATAACTAAATCCCAACACTATAAGAGAAAACAGATGTGTTTTATTTTGCTCTTTTATTTAATTTTCAGATCCCTCAATAGAGTGATTTTCATAGATAGTGAATTTTATTCATAGAAAAATACATATAAAATTCAGTATCCAGGAATGACTCTCTCCATACATTCAGCCATAACTGAAGATAGCACTAGGAACAGTATTATCCACAGTAGATTTACTGTCAGTTCAATTTAATAAAAGTGTTATGAAACTTTAAACATTCTTCTGGATGTTTAAATACTTGACATGGTTCATTCCTGCTAGAAGTTACAATATTGTGGGGGAAAAATGGATACAAAACAAATACTTGACATCATTCATCCCTGCAAAAAGTTATACTACTTGGGAAAAGATGACATATTAGGCACTTTTAAAGTGGGGAATAATGCAAAACACAGCAAGAAAGTACTAAATTGAATGCAATCAAATGCCAAAAGAAATCACATAATCCAAAGAATAGCTACAAGGAAGATAAATGCCGCCTCATGTTATGGGAGAAAGCCTCCTGAAGAAGGTAGAAAACTATGATGAGTTTTTTTTTTCTGAATTTTTAAATTTAAATTCAATTTGCCAACATATAGTATAACACGCAGTGCTCATCCCATCAAGTGCCCTCTTTAGTGCCCATCACCCAGTCACCGCATCCCTGCATCCTCCTCCCCTTCCGAGAAAACTATGATGAGTTTTAAAGAGGTTGAAGAATGGAGACAAAACTGTAAATCCTGTGCCAAAGAAGGAGAAGATGAGTATTTTTAACTGTGAGAAATGGCCGTTCAAACAAACTTCTTTTTGAAATCCTATTAAAAGCATCAAGTTTTTAGCAGTCCCTCTTGGGACTCCTCTATCTCCTCTATACTATGAAAGGGAATTCAGTATATAACCCTAGTGTCTAAACAGAGACTCTCTTCAACTTCCTCAAAGCAAAACAAGTGGAGAGCTTTATGTTAGCCATATTTTCACAAGGATTTATGTGCATCTCACACATTATGTATATTAGGAGATTTCTAGAATTTCATCTCTAAAAACCAAATTATGGATAATATCCATGTTAAGGAGGACAGTTAGCAATTGCATTAACATCTTGTATATAATTCAATTATAATATTGTAGTAGATGTTGACTTATCTATATATCATTTCTGAATTTGGTTCCTTGTGATTAAAACAAGAATCATTAAATTGAATTATGCTTGTGCAGTTAAAATGTAGTTATATAGTAATAGTTGTTACAAGCAAAAGTAAGGCAAACCTCTAATTTATTTTAAAGCTTTTAAAAAATTTTAATAATCAGAGTGTTTGACAAGTATTCTTCCCTGATAATATTATCCATCATTCCTGAAATATAATAATTGTATTTTCACAATAGTCAGATATAAATATTTTCCTCCAAAAGAGTATTTTCTCAGAAAACAACACACAACAAACAAGATTAAAGGTAGTTTTTAGTAATGGTCACCCAATATCTCACCATCATAGCAGTCGTTGTTTAATATTGTGTTGTGTGGTCAGAGTACACATGTTTTTGCTTTGGAGAATTTTCTTCTTTTCTTACATAAAACATTTCAAAGATGCTTAACAGGATCCATAGTAATCACTTTCTCAAGTTTTAACCTGATTTATTTTAATAGATGAAAGTGCAGGACTATTTGGTTTTAATTTCAGTCTCTGAGCTCCAGAGTAAATATTATCCAATGAAGAAGTCCAATGTTGGATGCAAATGGCTCGAACCTTTTACAACTGCCTGCTCACCACTGACTGCAATCCACCCTGGAAAAGTAAGTCCTCAACCATCCCACCGTGCTCACTGGCAGTGCTATCAGCAAAGTGAGATCTGTTTGTAATGGCTGAAGCAAAACCTAAAGCAGTTAACAGCTGGGGGCTGTCAACTAAACCCCCACTTCCCATAGCTGTCTTAATATAAATATTAAATATTTTCATAAATTCTAATAACCCTTTATTTGTAAACAAAAAAAGCCATCCATTAAATACATATTTCAATAACAGAAAAAAATCCTTTCTTCATGAGATCCTTTGAAGTTCTCTTATTATTTTATTAAATCTATTTCTTTAAAAATGCAACTATTTTAGATTAATATGAACAAGGATGAGGTGAAAGACTGAGAAAAAAAATCTTGGAGTGTCTGGATGGCTCAGTGGGTTAAGTGTTCAAACTCTTGATTTAAGCTCAAGTCATGATCTCACTGTTCTGAGGTGGAGTCCTGCATGGAGCTGTGTGCTGGGCATGGAGCCTGCTTAAGATTCTCTCTCTCTTCCTCTCCCTCTGCCCCTTCCATCAATTCACTTTCTCTCTGTGTGTGTCTGTCTCCCTTCTTAAAAAAAAAAAAAAGAAAAAAAAAAAAAGAAAAAAGAAAAAAAAAAGCCATCTAGCATACTCAAAAAAAAATTGATGCATGTAAGATACAATTCTTTTGAAGCAGTGCATTGCCTTCAACTAGAACAAATGTGAAACTATTTTAAGATTAATTACATCAATTACATCAATCAGCAGGGAAGAAAACATAATCGACATTGACATATATCTGAGTGATGGTTGTAACAAAGTTTTCAATTTTTTCTACTGGGAATGTCACCTCAAGCTGGCAGGATCTCTTCAAGTAAGCTCAGAAACTCAACAGTATCTTCAAAGATAAGCAGATAACTCTGGCCTTACTGTATTCCATGAACGGGCAACAATATTCTCTATAAAACTAGCCCTCAGAAATTAAATACCTTTTATTGAAATCATACAAGTTTGTCAAAATGCTATACTTTTTTATTAGAAACACTGTTAATCAAATGAGATCACTCTCCCTCCATCAACCAACCTTCACAACTATACCACTAAATCAATGGAGAGATGTTAAATTTAACTTATGATAAAATATCAGCATGACTAAAAGGAACTGATTTACTGACAGGTGAATAGAGGGAATGTGCTGTGTTTTGGACAATAGCATGTTGAATACTACTTTGAAACAATTTTAGAAATGAGAAATATGAAAAATTCCAGTGGGAGTAAATATTTATAAATAAATAAAAATTCAAAGGGAAATTCCTTGCTGTGAGTCACAGTTACATGCAAACTGTTACTCAAAATTTCCTTCATGAATCTTATTTGGGGAAAATTACATAATGGAAGAGGAAGTAACACAAGATGCCAGTACACAATAGGATTGGGAAGAAGTTTGGAGACTAAATATTTTTATATATGTAGAGTTCAAAAAATTGTAAATCGGTTATCTCTAGGCACCATGCAAGTTACTCTAAGGAAAAGAATGCCAGTTCTGGTCCTAATCTGTCATTTCTCATTGTTCTATTTGTATGTATTTTTGCCAAAATTACACTATTAATATTAGTGATCCTTTAGAGTAGGTCTTGGTATCTGGTAAACCTTTCAAGATGGTCATGTTTTCATATGAAACATAGCATCTCATATAAATTGTATTATTTTCTTCAATTTATAATTTTACAGTCACGTCCTATAAATTTAAGATTTATTCCTTAGCATTTGAATTCTCTTATTCTAACTGGTATCTCCACATCTGGAAGAAAAATATTTGCAACACACACAAGTAATAATAATTATATTTTATGGTATGTAAGTCAATATATAAACCAATAAGTAAAAATCAGTAAGTAAAATACAAATCAATAAGTAAAATGTAGTTGTGCCACTGGAGAAAATTAGGCAAGTTATTCAAACAAGAGATGTTTTAGATGATATTTTAAATATCCCAATAATCATATGAAAAAGTATTCACCCTCATTAGTCTTAATATAAATAAAACTTAAAATTAAAACAAAAAATTGAAGGATGCCTGGGTGGCTCAGTGGTTGAGCATCTGCCTTTGGCTCAGGGCATGATCCTGGAGTCCTGGGATCAAATCCCACACTGGACTCCCCTCAGGGAGCCTGCTTCTCCCTCTGCCTATGTCTCTGTCTCTCTTTCTGTGACTCTCATGAATAAATAAAAATACTTAAAAAAAAGAAAAATTGATATGACTACACATTTGCCAGGATGAGTAAAATCAGGAATATACATGGTGACAAACGTTTGCAAGGTTATAGAGTAATGGCAACTGAAATACACTGCTAGTCAGAGTGTAAATTTGTTCAGAGAATTACCTGGCCTAACATACTAAGTTGAATTTATACATATGGCTGGTTAGCAACTCACTTCCCATTGGCAAGGAGCCCAGCACTATGCTCACACACACAAACATGACTAAACTAATTCTAAAATACCATATCTTAGGGCTTATCTCCTGAGACCTTCCCCATACCTATGCTGTATCACTTAGAATCCAGTTAGGGAACAAAAACCACACCAGTAATCTGAATATGAAAATAACTATTATAAAGTATATGTTAGTTATGAATGCGGGAATGCCTACTAAGGGAAAATAAAGGAGAATTTTAGAGAAGAGCCTAAGCCTGAGAGAGCACAGGCAAGGAAGCAGCAAAGAAGGAAAGGGATTCCCTCCCAAGGCTAAGATTCAAGCCTTCCTGGTCAGGGTGTGGCTACAGCCCGTTGATGCTGGAGAAGTTTCCAGAGTTGCCAAGGCAGGACTACTGCGACCAAGTGGGGTCAAGGCTGGCAAGTAAGAAACCAACTAGATGGTGAAGATGGTGCCCAGGTTGTCCCCTTCTAGAATTGGCCCACAGGTACTAAATAAAGCCTGGTGAGCAAGAAGCTTCCTCCCAGACTGCCAGTTTGCTGAGGCTGGTGAGCAGGAAACCAGGGAACAAGATTAAGTAAACGTGCTGGAGGACAAGCACTCCCCTGGGGTGCAGGCTTCTGGCTCCAAGGATGGCTTGGTGTACGCTGCCAGAGCTTGAAGGGAAACGCACATCACAACCAGGAGACTCCCCTTCCTCCTACAGTCTCCCTCCAGCACTCTTTACTCACCAGGCTTAACATCTCAGCAGGCCAGAAAGAAATGTTCACTGAGTCCAGCTCCAGTACCACAAAGCCAAGCAAGTAAGGGCAGATTGAGACAAACAAACTAATATCTGTCGCAAAAAAATAAAAATTAGCTTATCATAAGAATTTCAGAAATAAATTCATAAAATTAGAAGAAACTAAGTACACATGTATGGATGTCGATTTTGAGAAGTCCGGGCTACTGATTATCCCATAGGACATGCTTAATAATACTTGGAGATAGATTGATTCATCTTAATAGCACTACCAAAATGGCATAAAAAGGAAGGGTCAGAGAGAATGGTGAGAGACCAGTGGAAGACAATGCAACAGAAGTCAGGGAGCAATAAATTTCAAAATGAAAAGGGACAGTAAAAGTGTCAAAAACTCTAAAGACAACAAGGAGAATTAGGACTGAAGAAATGCCTCTGGTTTTGAACAGATATAAATCACCGATGTCTCCTGTTAGCTATGAATTCTGGCCAGATTTCAGGTGATTAAGAAAAAAAAATGATTGGGTGCTTGGCACAGTGAAAAATGGGAGATGGCATGAAATTAGCATTTAACGTGCACCTCTTAGATACGATGCTATACAGGCATTTTTGTACAATATATTTTCTAATCTCTTCTCTGTATCCTGTAATTATTATTATTATTTCCATTTTATAGTTAAGAAAACTGAGGCTAAGAGTAATTAAGGAAATTGCTAAAGGTTTTGAAGTTCATATATAACAGAACCAAGACTTAAATCCAAATTGATTGAATACCTGCCAGAGGGGATAAATGAATCAAATGAAAGTAGGCTCATTTTTAACATACAGCTGACTGCGACTATTTGATTTGCAAGGGATGGATTTCATGAGAAAAATCATGAAGCTTTTAGGGGTTGAAATGTATATTCTTACGATAAAAATATTAGTAGTCTAAATAGTAAAAGATGAACTGAGGGGTTGTGGCAGGTTACACACAACAGAAAAAATAATTTATGTTCATTAAAATTAAAGACCTTGGCAGCCCAGGTGGTGCAGCGGTTTAGCGCCGCCTTCAGCCCAGGGCCTGATCCTGGAGACTCAGGATCAAGGCCCATGTCAGGCTCCCTGCATGGGGCCTGCTTCTCCCTCTGCCTGTGTCTCTGCCTGTCTCTCTCTCTCTCTCTCTGTCTCTGTCTCTGTCTCTCATGAATGAATAAATGAAATATTTAAAAATAAAATAAAATAAAAGTAAATTAAAGACTTTGGTGTCTGCTGAGTGTGTATTGGTCCATCTCTTACTATCTTTATGGGATTAGGCAATTACCATCTATTTTGCAGTCTTCCCATCTATAAATTTTATTTAATTTCATAATAACTATGGAATTACAAGTGACTGTCACATAGAATGTGCTATATATATACATATATATATATATATATGACATAGATACAAGAATATATCATATACTCTTTTCAATTTCTTGCAAAGTTGATACACTGAAGCTACTTTAAGAATATGTCTGAGATAATTTATAATTATCTATTATTGTTAAGTAAATTACAGAATAGAAGAATCATAGCACTCTCTATGCCAGATTAAAAGAAGAAACAAAAAAAATAAAAGAAACAAGATGTTTAAACTTTGAAGTATATTCTAGTCTGTTTTAGCATTTTTATCAATAAATTAAAACAGAACAACCTCATTTTCTTCCTCAACAGTCCCCTGGCCTTCATTCAAAGCTGGGTTAGCACTCTTCTTTGACATTCATCAAAAACAGCCTTATGTCAGTTAGTTATTACTGTGTAACAAATTGTCTCCAAACGTAACAGCAATAAACACACATTTTCTTTTCTTATTCTTTGGATCAGGAATCAGAGTCCTGGCTCTGGGTTACTCACAAGCAGGGCTGCTAGATTTGGCAGTTAAATATAGCATACTCAAATTTTTATTTCGAATAAATAACATATAATTCTAATGTATGTCCCAAGTATTTTATACTTACAAAAATTTTTCATTGTTTATCTCTACTTCAAATTTAACTGAGCTTTTTATATGGCAACTCTACAAGACATAAACCAACTCAAGCTTCAACAGGAGAGATCCAGTTTTCTAAATCACTCACAAGATTGTCCAGAGGATTTAATTCCTCATGCAGTGTTGGTTGAAGGCCTTAGCTCCTCATGAGCTGTTGACTAGAGGCCTCTTTCAACACCTTGCCATTAGACCTCTCCATAGAGCATCTCACAGTACAGCAGCTGGCTTTTATCAGAGCAAGTAAACAGGAGATCAAGAAAGAATTCCAGAAAGAGAGAAAGTACCAACAAGAGGAAAATCAGCCTTTAGTAACATAATCACTGAAGTGAGTCCTCATCACTTTTGCAATATCCTATTGGCTAGAAGCAATGACCTAGATCCATCCCACATTGAAGTGAAAGGGATCACACCGTGATCCTGGGAAGCCCAGGAGCCATCTTAGAAGCTGCTAACTACAATAATGATTGTCTCTCAATCCATCTCTTTCATCTCCCGCTCTATCCCCACTGTCTATATCACTCCAGTTCCAATGGTTCCCCCACTGATTCCTTGAACATGCCAAGCATATCCTTGTCATGGGGTTTCCCACTCACTATCCTTCTGTCCAACATGTTCTTCAGCCATGCCAACTGCATCACTTAATTCAAATCTTTTCTTAGATATATCCCTCTCGGTAAGCCCTGCGCTAACCCTTCAATATAAAACAGCATCGCACCTCACCTCCCAAACGTCAAGCACTACTTTTCCTGTTCTTATTTTATGCACAGCTATAGCAAATTCTAGCATATCATTTCATTTATTAATTCCCACACTGTTTATCATCTATCTCTGCTTGCAATACAAGCGTCGTGAAGGCAAGACTATTTGCTTTGTTAACTAATGTGTCTCTAATGCCTAGAAATGTTTGGCATAGAGAATGTATTCTATCAACATAAACTGTTGAATAAATGATGAATGCATAAATACTGCATTTCTTTTCTACTTTATGAGATTTCAAACACACTAAGGTAAGCTCTGGAACTTTAATTATTTGTATTCCTCTTAATACTTAGCATGGTGACATGAAAATGACTATAACTACAAAATCTTTTTTTACAATGATCTTTGCATATTGACCTAAATTTGCAAGCATTGCAGAATAACTTCTTTTTTGCCTGTAATGATCCTATTGACTTCAAAGTTAGTTTATCAAAGTAGTTCTATAATGGGAAAATTTGGGCTATCAAGTGTTTTTGGCATATCAGCTGGAAAAAGCCAATTTAGAAAGCCATTATAAAATGAATGAATAAAATTTGAAATTCAAAGTCATGGGTTATGAATTCAATTATTTAGGAAAGGAAATCTTTTGATTTATGCTTCAGTTCTGGTATGTTATCTAACGTCAGTCTTTGGTTTTATCACACCAGTTAGTTCAAGCACTACCTTGGTTAAATATATAGCATTTTTTTTCCATTGGAAAATAATAAGCTTTAGCTTGCAAAAGAAAAAGTAAGCTCAAACAAAATGAATATATATTTCACAGGTCATCTCTTCCTTCTCCTCTCCTCCCCTGCCCTGTCTCCCTCTCTCCCCCTTTCTCCTTCCCTTCTTCTTGGAAATCTGCTCATGCTAAATAACCAACATGTGAATCTTGCCAGTGCAAATGTCTTACTTTTAGTATCAACCCTAAAATTTAACTGTGTCGTGCAG
This sequence comes from Canis lupus baileyi, assembly GCF_048164855.1. Taxonomy (NCBI): domain Eukaryota; kingdom Metazoa; phylum Chordata; class Mammalia; order Carnivora; family Canidae; genus Canis; species Canis lupus. Next base: position 57,281,441 of record NC_132852.1, read on the forward strand.
AACACCCTGTTTGATATCAGAATTTTGGTTCACTAAGATTAAAATGTCTCCTCATTGTTTTTCTCTATTTCACCTTCTTCCTCACGACAACATCTATATCCTAGAGATTTTATCTTCACCATCCCCTGCAGTCACATAATTTCAGTAATTTTTATCTAACTCGTTCAAGGATAACACTGATTGCGAACTTAACTAATTTTTAAATGACATAAATGTTGGAAGAATGGCAAAAATAACAATCCAATACAGATTCAAATAAGATGACATTTAATGGGGACAGGAATATAAATGTCAGATGCAAGCTGGTAAGGCATGACTTAACAGCATGATATATGGAGAGCAAAATGCAGGGGATTTGTTTCACTGTGTATTAAATATGAGTCAAAATATTATGGAAATGATAAAAATAGACTTTAGACCACTTTCAAGATTATAATGTATACAAGAAAAAAAAAGTCATCCCCCTTCTCTAGACTTCTTAGATTGTATTTTAGTTTGTTTGTTTAGACTTAGAGGCCATACCTGTTAAGAGCTATTGACAAATATACAAGATTTAGATGAAGAACATGAGTTACTTTGGGTTTTTTTTAAATGACACAAAACAGCTTTAAAAATGGGAACTATTTTGAAAAAGGAACATTCAAAAGAAACTGAAGAGCTCAAAAATATTTAAATTTTTTTAATGTGAGAAAAAGAGAAATGTATTCTAGGTTGGCCCAGACATAAAAGTAGACTCAATGAGTGCAAGGTATAGGAAAACAAATATAGCTAAGAATAATGATCAAATTAGGTTCTTAATATCTTGGACTAAAAAATCTGTGAGCTAACCTATCAGTTGATTTTATACACTGACGTACTGATAAAAGTTTAAATGGTCATTTATTTAGGGGCAACTTTCTAAAATACGGATAAATGACTAGATAGCCCTGTTAGAGCATTTCAACTCAAGTATATTCTGATGCTATGATCTCATATTGAAACCTTGAGCCTAAACCCTTACCTTCTGAGTTTTCCACTCCTCTGAGTCTATGAAATGCACACCTTTCCAATCATTATGGCTCCTTTTTCTCAGCACCACTGCCTTTCCCTCCTTTCATCAGTTCTTTGTAATATTCACATGCTTCTCTTTTTTAAATTTTTTTATTGGAGTTCAATTTGGCAACATATAGCATAACACCCAGTGCTCATCCCGCCAAGTGCCCCCCTCAGTGCCCATCACCCAGTCACCCCAATCCCACACCCACCTCCCCTTCCACTACCCTTGTTCATTTCCCAAGTTAGGTATCTCTCATGTTCTGTCTCCCTTTCTGATATTTCCCACACATTTCTTCTCCCTTCCCTTATATTCCCTTTCACTATTATTTATATTCCCCAAATGAATGAGACCATATAATGTTTGTCATTCCCCGATTGACTTACTTCACGCAGCATAATGCCTTCCAGTTCCATCCACGTTGAAGCAAATGGTGGGTATTTCTCGTTTCTAATGGGTGAGTAATATTCCTTTGTATACAGAGACCACATCTTCTTTATCCATTCATCTTTCGATGGACACCGAGGCTCCTTCCACAGTTTGGCTATTGTGGACATTCCTGCTAGAAACATCGGGGTGCAGGTGTCCCGGCGTTTCATTGCATCTGTATCTTTGGGGTAAATCCCCAGCAGTGCAATTGCTGGGTCGTAGGGCAGATCTATTTTTAACTCTTTGAGGAACCTCCACACAGTTTTCCAGAGTGGCTGCACCAGTTCACATTCCCACCAACAGTGTAAGAGGGTTGGTTCCCTTTTCTCCGCATCCTCTCCAACATTTGTTGTTTCCTGCCTTGTTAATTTGCCCCATTCTCACTGGCGTGAGGTGGTATCTCATTGTGGTTTTGATTTGTATTTCCCTGATGGCAAGTGATGCAGAGCATTTTCTCATGTGCTTGTTGGCCATCACTTGCTTCTCTATTCAGCCTGGGTTAGACGATCAGAAATATACATCATCATCATCATCATCATCATTATTATTATTGTTATTATTTAGAAATATACATTTTAATTCTCACTAACTATGCTAGAGTATTTACCTGCTTTAATTTCATTCTCTTTTGTCCTTTCTAATACCAATGACCCATACTCTAACAATGCTGATAAAAAAAAATCTATGGTAAGAATAATGAAGATAGAATTTGTGAAAAGAATATTGGGAGATTTTTAAAGACCACACGACTCTCCTCCATACTATGGATGCAAACCATGTCTCAGACAAAGTTCAGTCAAGCTTTAATAAAGTTTTTATTTTTGCTTCAAAATAAAATTAACTTTCTAGGTAACCATGTGCAAAGTTCAACCCTTTCCTTTATTCATGATAGTCACACACAAAGACATAGGCAGAGGGAGAAGCAGGCTCCATGCACCAGGAGCCCGACGTGGGATTTGATCCCGGGTCTCCGGGATCACCCCCTGGGTGAAAGGCAGGCACCAAACCGCTGCGCCACCCAGGGATCCCTAGTCAACCCTTTCCATTGTAAAACTTGAGCTTCTACTTTCAGTGGTGGAGGACAGGTGGAAGGAATTTGATTGGATGAGGCAGCTTGATGCTGCTTACACAGCTCCTATGCTCCAAAATAACTGGTCCACTCTAGTCTACATTCCATTTAGGCCACACCACACTTTTCCTAAATCTATGCCAAATCCTAAAACTGCTAAATATATTTACTGGGTTGGCCAAAACCAATAAACATATGCAGTTCACATCTTACAGAAACCAAAAAGTGGTATAGTCCTGTTTATTCCTTAAGTTCACTGGTTTGGTTTTTATAATCACCAGAAATTTTCTGTAATCACATATATATTCTTAAAATGTCTTATACAGATGTGTGATAATATGAAACTGTTCTATTATTAAATACTCTCTGGCAGTAAATAAGAGAAGAAAATTATTTTTACATTTTCTGGCCCTACATAGTTTATTACTGCTATTTCTTTGACCAGGGACTTTTAAATAAGTAAAGCCTTTTATCTTATCTCTTCTGCATCAATCCTGCCAGTCTTTAGACCCTGGTAAGTCTACTTGCTCCTATATCTTGCCTGCTTTGGGCTTCTGAGCTCTGAAAAATGTACTGTGATAATGATACCAAATGTCTCCAATCACTCCAACAAGTTTTGCACCAATTAATCTCAACTTTTCTCCCCACTCCTAGTGAATATTAGTTTGCAAACCCCACAGTTATTGACTCCTGGCTATTGACTCCTTTGCTGTCATTCATGTAACAAGTATGTGTTTTCTTCCTATCAATCCCAGTAACTCAAATTTACCTTAAGAAAACAGGGGCATATTCAAGTAAGCCTTCCTTCAGCTGCTCTTCATTCCTAAGCAACACATATCTGCATCTCTAACCTCCTTTCCTCCTTAGTCCTCCTACCAAGCAAAACACCTGCATTTTTTCAATTCTTCAAAGATTTTCTTCTGTGCATTATTCTAGGATTCTATTCTATTCTAAGCCTCTGGATCCTGTCACTGAATTTTAAAAACAGGTCAAGTCTTACTCATATTCAAATACACCTTCCTACCTACCTTCTTTCCTTTTTTAAGATTTTTTTTAAGATTTTTTTTTTAAGATTTATTTGAAAGAGAGAGAAAGTGAGAGAGCATGAGCAGGGAGGGAAGGGGCAGAGGGAGAGAGAGCATCTAAGCAGACTGCCCGCTGAGCGTGCAGCTCCTAAGACCTTGAGATCATGACCTGAGCCTAAATCAAGAGTCAAACACCTAATCTACTGAGCCACCCAGACACCTCAGTCTTGATCCTTTTCTTTTTCTTCTTTATGCTTCTTTCCTGCCCAGTTACAGAGTAGGAAAATGTGTATTTTTTTGACACTTGTTTAGCGCAATAAAAAAGGAGCACATGTTATGTTGTTAAATTGTCAGCTCAATATTAACTCTAACACGTGTTCCTAATTACTTTAAATCACTGAACTGTCTTTTCACCTAGAAGTGAAATAGTAACAGTGTTTTGAAAATTAAATCAATTAATATATATAAGAATCTTAAAACATTTGGAGTATACTAGGGCTAAGGGTGTGTTAGCCACCATTAACTTTATTAGCAATTTTTAAAAAATGGATTTTTATCAAATCTTCCAACAGAAGTTAATATGTATATTTGTAAATATTAATCTTTTCTTTCTAAAATCTAAATTCTAAGGAGAAATTCAGAACATGAGAAGTTTGGTTTTTTATATTTTTTAAAAAAATAATACCTGATTATATAAAGAAATATGTTAATTCTATAAAGCAAAATTCTATTTTCAGTGTCTAAAGTAATGGATATTATTTGAATATTGCTAAAGAATTTCCATAAAGGAACCAGGAGCAAAATGTCAAAGAGCTCTTCATTTTCTAGACATGTATGTTTTCATAGCTTTAATGTTTTTCTACATCCCCCCAAATAATTTAACTATAGCTAGATACGTTCATGGAAAACGAAAGTGTGATCTCTAAGTATTTAAAATATACACAACAAAGGAAATCATTTTCTTTATAACATATAAAGGAAAAATCCAAAAACTAAATATACATATACACATACAGAGGCATATGTAAATACAGATTTTTTTCTTACATGTCATTTAGAAAATACAATACCTGAGTTATACTTTCAAGATCATTTTAAAATGCATCAAAAATTAAGAAACATTTGTAACCAAATTAAGAAATATTAAATGAACGTGACTAGTGGGCACCTGCATGAGTCAGGCAGTTAAGCATCTGCCTTTGGCTCAGGTCATGATCTCAGGGTCCAGGGATTGAGCCGAATCTGGCTGCCTGCTCAGCAGGGAGTCTTATTCTCCTTCTCCCTCTTCTTCTCTGTTCTCTCTCCCTCTGTGTTCTCTCTCTCTCTCAAATAAATAAATAAATATTTAAAATAAGTAAATAAACATGCCTATTTTCATACTGTTCACATTCTATTTTAGTAATTTTATAAGGCCATTTTAATCTTTGAAATAAATCTAAGTGATTTATTTGGCTGCACTGTTTTTCCCCATGTATGTGTTTTTTTTAATATTATCATTTCTAACTTTGTTTCTAATCCCTTTACATTAAAAAAAAACCGCTTGCTTAAATGATTTTTTGAATATGTATTTCACTTACATACTGTTATCTTATATAGTCCCTTTTTAGGTTTTCCCACCATTATTTTTCTTCATTTTACCTTATATTTTTACTTTACATTTCCCTTTGAAATCTTCTTTTTTCTTCTTGCAGTAATGTTGGTATTTTAATAATTAGGATTCTAAATGTAATACTAAGCTGTTTTTTGGTGGAGAGAGAGCATGAGCAGGACAGGGAAGGGCTGAAAGAGAGGGAGGGAGAGCATCTTAAACAGATTCCCCACTGAGCATAGAGCCCAAGGGAGACTATCTCACAACTCTGAGATCAGGACCTGAGCTGAAATGGAGTCTGATGCTTAACTGACTGAGCCACCCAGGTGCCCCTATAATACTAAATTTTACTGTACATATTATTTAAGAATATTGCTTCACAGATATTCTTAAATGATTTTGCTGGCTTCAAAGCTTATACTTTGTCAATACAATGTATTAGTAACATTCCATCTCCTCATGGCTTCATTTGCTCTCCCTGCACAGTCTGCTGTCTGTAGCTGTCAATTAATCTAGTTCTTAATCTAGCTTTTCTCCCTCGCCACTCTGATTTATTTATCTATTTATGATCTGAAATTACACTAATGAGTGTTTAGGTATGTGTTAGTTTTCATAACCCTTCAGATTTTTTTTCCTGAACTAAGGATTCAAGTTTTTATTAGTTCTAGAATATTCTCAGGTATACTGTTCTTGAACTTGCTTTTTCTCATTCTCATTTTTTCTTTTCTAAAAGCTCAATAAAGCTTTTATTTGTTCAGTTATTACATACTTTATTTTATGCTTATGAATCTTGGACATTTGGCCATATCTTCAACCCAATTTTCCTCCCGTGATCCACTGAATAATTTCATGTGATCTATTTGCTACAACAATCATTTTTAATTAATTAATTTATTTATTTATGAGAGACACACACAGAGAGAGGCACATAGGCAGAGAGAGAACCAGACTCCATGCAGGGAGCCTGATGAGGGACTTGATCCTAAGACTCCAGGATGCTGCCCTGGGCTGAAGACAGAGCTCAACCGCTGAATTCCCCAAGCGTCCCTACAACAATCATTTTTTTCCAATGGATTTACACTGTTGTTTATCCATCTCCTGAAATTTTAATGTCAAAATTTTTTCTTAAAGTCCCCTCCTATTGGCAGCCTGGGTGGCCCAGTGGTTTAGCGCTGCCTTCAGTCCAGGGCCTGATCCTGGAGACCCGGGATAGAGTCCCACGTCGGGTTCCCTGCATGGAGCCTGCTTCTCCCTCTGCCTGTGTCTCTGCCTCTCTGTCTCTCTCTGTCTCTCTCTCTGTGTCTCTCATGAATAAATAAGTTGTTTTTTTTTTTTTCTTTTAAAGTCCTGGGGCAGCCCTGGTAGCTCAGCAGTTTAGCGTGGCCTTCATCCCAGGGCGTGATCCTGGAGACCGGGGATTGAGTCCCACATCGGGCTCCTTGCATGGAGCCTGCTTCTCCCTCTGTCTGTGTCTCTGCCTTTCTCTCTCTGTGTCTCTCATGAATAAATAAATAAAATATTTAAAAAATAAAAATAAAAAATAAAAAAATAGTCCTCTACTATTATTGGAATATAGACAACTGATGGTTATCAGAGGGGAGGTGGAAGGATGATGGGTTAAATACATGATTGAGATTAGGGAGGGCACTTATTGTGATGAGCCCTGGGTGATGTATAGAAGTGTTGAATCACTACAATGTACACCTGAAACTAATATTACATAGTATGTTAACTAACTGGAATTTAAATAAAAACTTAAAAAATAATTTCTTGCTTTAAAGACTGCTTGAATCTTTTAAAACACACATGCCTTCCTTTTCATTTAATATATTATTTACTTAGACATAATACTTATTTTCTATTTCACAATGAATATTTCAGTATCCAAAGTCATCGAGGAATAATTCAGTTCTTTGTTGGCTCTGCTTATTTTCACTAGTAGAGGCTTCTTTCCTCATGTATTATTATTTTAAGTGTGTGTATATGTGTGTGTGTTGTGTTACAAATTAACCATATAAGCACCAGAAATTTATGTAGCTAAATTTCTTTGTAACACGGTAGTAATATCTTTCTATCTAATCTAGAAGTGTGATTTATCAAAATACATTAAACTGCTTCACACACACACACACACACAATTTGGGAAGGCAAACTGAAATAAAGGCATTTGCAACTTACATAAATGACAAAGTATTAACATCCTTAAAATACAGATAAATATTTAAAATCAAGAAGTAAAAAAACTTGTTAAAAATAAATGTATGAGCAGATAGTCTAGAAGGTGTATATACAAGACCCTTAAACACATTAAATATGTTCACATTTAGAACAAAAATGCACACTAAGCTACATAGAATTTTTCCTTACTTGACTAAAATACAAAAATCTGATGATACCTTTTGTTGGCAAAATGAGTGGAAACACAAACACTCTTACATTGTTGGTTAGAGTAAAAACATGATTATTTTCCCGTATGGATAGAAATTTGGCAATACGCAGCCCAATTACTGATGCAAAGGCCCTGCTCTATGCATTGGTGAGGAATTATAACAAATATACTGCTTCAGAAAAGATTGCAAAATTTAACATTGTATTTTCTCATTTGTTTTTCATAAAAATAAAATGCATTCTGCATTGTCTATGTACATTAGCTGTGGCTATTCTAAGTTGTTGATTATCTCAGTTCAGCCCTAGGCTGTGAATTACATATAGTTCTGCTCTATATATGTAGATATGTATGCCCCATTTTCCTTTAACTACAACCTATCCAAGGCATATACTCATTATAAATCAATGGATCACAATAGTCAAGATGCACCATATGAATACATTTAAAGCTTCTGCTTGCATAGCTGCTCATACTCCACTGACCCAACGAATCACATGGCTAGCTACAAAGTAACAGGGGCAGGAAAGTATACTTTGCCCCAGGGAAAAGAAAGAAAGGGAGAAAGAAAGAAATGAATGTATATTTGCTGAAGAGGATTTCATTTTAATCAAAATTTGCCCTCTTATTCATAAATATGTACTTTCATTCCTCTTGTATAAAAAGAATCTAGGTCTGGAGCAGGTCAACTTGGGCCATCCTGTGGTGCCAAGAAGCAAGTAATAGCTTAAAGACTAATGGGGTTATGTGAAAGGAAACAGGTTAGCATGCAGGAATTCTCACTGGGCCTGCAGATACAAGACAACAACATTTGTAAATTTTTCTTGCCCAAGGTATGCCTGACTCTATTCAAGTCTGTATAACTAACTTCCAGTTTGCAGGAAATTTAGGGGATAAAGGAACGACAAAAATGAACAAACAAGCAAATATATCCAGTATTTGTTATAAGTTATAAGAAAACTGGACTCTTAAAAAAATCAATGCTATTAAAAATTTTTTTTTTTAAAGCATGGGTTTGCAGGGTATCTGGGTGGCTCAGCTGTTTAAGGGTCCAATTCTTGATTTAGGCTCAGGTCATGATCTACAGGTTGAGAGATCCAGCCCCAGGTTCCATGCTGAGCATAACCTGCTTAAATTTTTCTCTCCTTCTGTCCTCCCAAAACTCTCCCCCAACTTGTGATATCTCTCTCTCTCTGAAATAAATAAATCTTTAAGGAAAAAAACAAACAAACATGGGTTTGGTTTGCTTCTAGAGTTAAAATTTGTAGCAACCAAATGAAATATGGATCCTTGTTGGGAATAGGGCAATACACTGTGGGGGCAGGTAATGTGAGAGATTTGAAAATTGAGAAAGTGAGACATAAAAAAAATGTAGGAAAATGTTAGCACTTCTTAAATCTAGTTGGGGGAATATAGGTGTTGGTTGCACTGGTCTTTCTTCTTCTCCATCTTTGAAAGATTTCAAATAAAAATTGAGGGAAAAATAAATAATAGTCAGTCTGTTCCACATCACTGTCCTAAGCATTCCTAAATATCTTCCTTGATTGCTTATAAATAATCTTCAAGCTTTGGGGAACCTCAATCCACTTTAGACCACACAGCTCATGAAATGTTTCCCCCTAGTTAACATGGGCTTATAAACCTACATAGTATTTGGATCATGACAAACCATCTTAGCACTTTTTCTTAGGGTATAGTGGGCGGATATGTCTTATTTCGAGTGTAGAAAGAATCTCAATAAATTTCAAATTATTCCCCTCTGTGTTCAATCCATGAACGATCATGATTATCCATAGGAATATTGATTTACCTGGTTTTCTCAACTTTTAAATTAAAGTTCTCATTTCCTTTTATCTATTTGTATATTTTGAGAAATTCTTTTCCATGAAGAAGGGAAAATTTTTCTCTTAATTCTCTAGGGAGACAATAATCTCTCATTTACAATCCTTCTCGGTAATTTTTCAGACTTGTTTTTTTGTTTTTTGTCTATGTATTCATTTCTCAAATTTTGCATCAAAAAATTATTATAAGAACATCCAGAAAATAGCTTTTCCATCCTTTTATTTTTTTAATAAAAAAGGCCTGTCTTTTCAAAATGAAGTCAAAGACTGAACATAATCTGTATCCTTGACACATATATAAATAACAGATCATATGAAAATGTTTACTTCAAAATATAATTTTATCATCACTGCAAAAAAATAAGCATCAAAAAAATTACGTGGCCCCTCACATACACCCTAAACACTTTTCATTAAAACTGTTCTACTTACTACAAAAACATTCTCCCGGTGAAATCAATGGACAATTCTATCCAAAAATTCCTTAGAAGTCATTTTCAGTCATTAAAACAGACATTTCATTTATTTCAACACTGTCACTAGGATTAAAGTTTATAACAAACCAACAAAATTGAGAAAAATTATTATTCCCCAAAACAAAACATATTTTGAATATGGAATGAATAAATGAACAATTTATACATTCTGACATTTATTTATGCAATAATTTCAATATATTGCAATTTTATGTACAAAAGTCACCTAGTAAAATTCTAGGAACTGTCTGCCATCTAATTAAGGTAATTATAAAATAAAATAATTTACCTTTTAAGGACAAGCAGTACATAGCTACTATATAATATCAATGTAAATATAGTTACTTCAAATAACCACCTGTAAATTATTTTGCACATTTGAAAACTTTTTTTTTAAGATTTTATTTATATATTTGAGAAAAAGAGCATAAACAAGAGGGGTGGGGGCAGCGGGAGAGGAAGAAGCAGACACCCCCCACTGAACAGGGAGCCTGAAGCAGGGCTGATTTAAAGACCCTGAGATCATAACCTGAGCAAAGGCAGACACTTAACCAACTGAGCAACCTAGATACCCTGAAAATATTTTTGAAGGAGAAGAATAAAGGAAGAAAATGTGCATCTATACTACATAGCATATATTGCATAGATTTGATGTTTTTAAGGACAAAACTTCATGCTATATAACTCTATACTAGTACTTACATGTACTCACATGATCTCGTAAAACCTAGGTATTGCTTGCTCCAATCTCTTAACAATTCTCATAGCATACGTTCTGTAATAGGTTCAGCCAATCTGTTGATATTCCATAGCAATATTGTAAGAGTAATAAAGTCATATTTGGAAAATAATCTGAGCTTGCTTAAAGATACAGAATACATTAAATATTGCCAAGTGGTCTGTCCCAAATTTCAATAACAAGTGGAAGTGTTAAAATAGGAAAATTTTAGCTTCACTTACAATGCTAAGCTTGTGTACTGTTCTGTAAACTGTGTCATATTCATAAATAAAAGCCAAATATTTCCAAATGAGAAAGAGGTGTTAATATTTCCCTCAGCTGGTCCATCTATTCATTAGTAAATAATTATGATTTTAAAAAAATCTGTGTAGAATAGAAATATTTTCAAAGATCAAAGAAACTGAGCAGCTATTGTCAGCTATTTTTTTTTTTTTTTGTAAAAAGAGTATTGCAATCTAATCAAATGTCCCTGTCTGACAGCAGCATACGCTGAGGCTCAAAGAAGCAGAGAGATGAATATGGCCATGTGCCAAGAAAGAAGTGTCTTGACTTTCAACCAGGTTCTCTTCATTTGGGCAACAATCAATCCTATTAGGAGATGAGCATTGTGCTAGAGATGCCAAAATGACCAGGTACTCAAAATGTTCACAGTTTAGCAAATGAGAGTCCATACACAGGATAAAGCATGACAAGTATATGAGTGCTTGAAGTAGGACATGTCCTAGTTTTGCCTTGAGGATGGAGATGGTGTCTCAGATACCTTCATAGAGACACCTTTATCAATACAACTGTGTCCTGAAAGAAGAGTCATAAATGACAAGATACTCCAATAGGAGACACAACATGGGAAAAGCCAAGCCCACACTACCCCCAGTTGTACTCAGGCAATGTTAATATATAAGGAACATATGAGGGAGGCTAAGATTGAGATGAGATGGGGGCCAAAGTGTGAAGTTTCTTGAATGTTATGAAGAGAGTTTATCCTTCATTTTGTGCACTATGGAAAAATCACAAGATTTATGCACAGAATAATAATAATAAGGTGTAAGGCTTCTAATTTAGGGGAAAAATGCTTTAGTAACAGGAAGAGGTTTAAAGACACAAAACACATTTCCTAGTTATAAATAACCAAATGTAGTCCTGTATTATAGCAATAAGAATGAGATTTAATGAACAAGACTTAAGAAACAAATTGGAGGAAAAAATTAACAAATTGTTAATATGTGAAAGAGTCCATTGCATATTAGTTGACCAGATGAGTAACAGAAATAGAGTAGGAAAGATGTTTTGACAGAAAATTCTACATTTAATGTTGTATATGTCATATTTGAAATTTCTTGGTCACATTTATTTGGGGAAGTCTGATGGGAAATTAAATATAGCTATCTAGAATCATGGCAGAGGTCTGAGCTCCAGGCATAAATTTGGATGAAGTTAGAACATGAATAGAGATAAAAATTCCCTGAAGAAAGGAAGAGGAGAAGAATGGAGGAAAGACAATGAGAGACAGAAGAAAAACTATAGTTACTTAAATTTTTTTTAGATTATCTTCTAAAACAGAAATGTGGAAAAACTCATTTCAATTAAAAATCAATTTTTATTAAAACCTACAACATTATGTTTGCCAAATTGGAATGTACAGCTAAATCTGCCAGCCTGTCTTTTTACTAAATCCAATCCCAGAGCTAACAAAGGGATCATATGTATATTTGGAAAAAATAGAAATTAAATGAGTATCATATTTTTAAATGTTGGATTACATATTTTTAAATTAAACTTATTAAGAGCAATGCTCATTTCCTAGTTCTTTTAAGAAACACTCTTCCAGAACAACAGAATATGTTTCTTATTAAGAAGAGAAAAAAGAAAGACTTGTTAGGAAACACTAAACTTGCTATCAGATTGCTTTAAGCAGTCTGATTCACTATCCCAACAAATAAGAAATTTATCTGTATCAAATATAGTTTTTCATTGCTCATTTACTATAAGGTATCTTTTTTGGTAGGGCACATGTCAAAAACTAATTAAAATGCATGAGTAAATAGAACAAGATTGTCACATCTGATATTCTCTTCTCTAGGACTACACTAAATGAATTATTTCAAGGACAAAGAAGTTTGTGTTATTGTTTGCAACATATGCTGTAAATGTTCCCAGGTTTAAGAAAAATACTATCCCTGAACATATCATAATTGAAATTTCAAAAAAAAAAATCTACTGTCTTATCTGTTTTTAAGTGGAAACATTTGCTTAACTTCTCTGTAAATTTCCCTGTCCTTTGTTAGGGTGCAAATAATCACCTTCCCCACAGTGATCTTCTAAGGAATTCTTACAAAAGTAATCTGAAAATTATAGACAAAAGACTAATGAAATTAAAGTGACTGCCTAACACTCAGTATTTTTAGTAGTGGTTGAAGTAATGATGATGGTAACAGCAACATTTAATTGAAAACTATTTAGCTTCATATTGTACTAAGATGGGATAGAACTCCCAAGTCTGAACGAACATACTGTTGTCACATCTTGCAGGATCTATCACCACATTCCTCTCACTTTTAAGATCAACTCAAGCAGAGTCGGTGATGGGAGCCCAGGGATGCCATTTCATATACCTGAATGCCCTACTTTCCCACTAGATTTTAAGTAAAACGAGAGAAGAAAATATATAGTTTTCTGTTTTCTTGCACTGCTGTCTTCCCATCACCTAGCACATCGCTGCTATTGCTCCTGGTACTGAGCCCACACACCCCAACAGAATACCTGCAGGGATAAATGAACTGCTACCCAGTTTGGGGCCGTGGAGCATCTAAGTGATCTCTCTGGGCCACAATTACTAATGTCAAGCAAGGCGGTTGGCTTTTAAAAAAAATGGGAAAGCATCTCCCACGCTCAGAAATATAATTATGATTCTAGCTATGAATTCTTGGTTAGTGGAAAATTTAATAGAAATATTTAAAGAAAATTATAGTCTAAATTTCCTTCTTCATGGGAAATAAAATCCGTGACATAAAGAATGAGAGTTAGGAGAAAAATGCCTATTAATAAATGGAAATAAGCATATCATTTTTCCACAATAATTCCTATTTTTGCCCTGTTTTCAAAACTTGGAAAGCACAGAGACAGAAAAATAGACAGTAGATATCACATTCCAGGCTGCTACTTAAATAAAATCGCTGTTTCAAAGCCTTATCTATTTGTAAGTTATATCACTGAAAAGGTTAATATCCCTAATATAGAAAGAGCTCCTCCAACTAGAACATCAACAGAAAAATATGCTGACCCAAGTGGGCAGGAGGTAAATACAGTACATGCACAACACACATTCAAAATAAATTCAAATGCCCATGACATTTGTAATAAAATGGTTAACCTTGCTAAAGTAAGAAAAAATGTAAATTTAAACACCCTGAGTCTATTATCACCTATAAGATTAGCAAAAATTTGTATATTTCACAAAGCACACAATTGAATAAAGCTATGGCAAAACAGGCGTCCTCCAAAGATGTGGTAGGGTTGCAAGATAATGCAATCCCTAAGCAGAGGAATTTGGCAATATCCAGCAAAATAAATGATTTATTGATCCTTTGATCCAGAATCCCACTTTACAAACTCTGTCCTCAAGATACACTGGTCAAACCATAAAATATCACGTGCACAGACTGTTCATCATGATACTGTTCTTACTAGCAAAGACAAGAAACCCAAATGTCTATCAATAGGGAATTCAATGCATTTATAAAATGCATAATTAATGTAAAGGAAAACAATCATTACCATGTAGTCTTCAAAATGAAAGAAAAATATCTCTATATACAGCTATGGAGGTCACTCTATATTATATTGTTTGTTAAAAGAAGCAAAGTGTAGAAACTTCCAGTTTCCAGTCCAGCATGTAAGGACTTTGGACATTGCCAGTCTGTGCTAATAACATGTAAAATGCTGAACTGAAAAATCAATGGTTCTTAGAACCGCAGAGAAGTGAGGCACAGGGTCAAGAGCCTCCCCATTTGTGGAGAGAACAAAACAGGAGACACAGAGAATGGTTAACTGACCAGCAGGAAACCCAAGGAGCAGGAACTTCTGCAGGAAACAGTGTCCAGGGAGGGAGATGCAAATCTTAAGTGAGAAACTGTTGGGAGGCTCAAAACTCCAGAGGCTCAGCCATCTGAGGGAGGGAGGAGGGCCTCTGGACTTGCGTGGGCTTTCTCTCCTGGAGTTCAACCAGGAAAATGAATCTTTTGAAACATGCCAAGGCCATGCAGCACTACCCAGGCTTGCCCTCAGGAGAAACTAGTTAACTAGAGCCTGCATCTATTTATCCCTCTGGGTTTTCATCACAACCTAACGGACCTGGGACAAAGGGAACACCCAGTCCCAGGTGTCTCTAGACTTCCACTTGAATGAACGGAAAAACCAAGCCACAGCCCACTCTAGCCAATGGTCCCACCTGAGTGGGGAGAGAAAAAATGAGAAATACTTGCCAAATTCACCTTCCAGGGGCCCAGGCTACTAAACCCCTGACACTTCATCCTAGGACTACCCCTACACCCCCTCCCGTGACTAAAGACCTATCCACAGTAGGTCTGGGTTTTGCCCGGCATATCATGCCTGCCTATCAAATTAAAATGAATTTAAAATATAATTGTTTTTCCATCTCTAGTGGATTACCATCTAAAAATAATAAAAATCCTAATGCATCTTAAAAACATTTGACCAATATTATAATTTGTGGTCATAATGGTTACACACACACACATCCACACACACACACATATAGTTAGTTAGTCTATAACTATTATATCATGGGGTGAAAAGAAAGGAGTAATTATGGGATTTGTTCTTAGGAGAACCTAGGATTTCTTCCTCAGAAAAAGTTTATATAATTTAATATGATAAAACTAATAGGGTAAATGGTTAATCGTACAATTTAGGGCATCTGTATATAGGCATTTATGGTAAACTTTCAATTTCATTGCATATTTGAAATTTTTTATAATACGGTTTTGGGGGAAAATTTTTTTCCTACCGAAGATCATGGAAATATTGCCCCTGTTTCCATCTGGAAACTTTTTTGTTTTCTTTTTACCTCTAGGTTCATAATATATCTTGAATTAAATTCTGTGGAAGGCATTGGGATTCGTGTTTCAGGGTGGTTTTTTTAACCATACAGATATCCAGTTAACCTAGCTCACTTATTAAAATCGCCATTCACTCTCACCAAATTGCCATGGTGTTGTGCTAAATCAAACTTCCCTATATGAGAGGGTCGATTTCTAGACTCTCTATTCCATTGTGTTCCATTGTCCCATATGTAGGATATAGGAGGGATATCCTCATCCCTATATCATACCATCTTGTCTACTTTCACTTTATAACTCCTGAAATCTGGCAATATGTTTGCCAGCTTTTTACCTTTTGTTTCTCTAGATTCTCTTGATTTTATTAGGTCCTTTGCATTTTTGAGTTAATTTTTTACATTGGCCTTCCAAGTGCTAGGATTATGATTCCCAAATTAAGTGTCTCTACTACTATGGTTTTTTTTTTTTCCTACTTTTTTTTTTTTCTACTATGGTTTTAGTAGCTTCAACGAATCTGTCCAAAGTTTAATTTTCCCAGTTGGCAGCATTTGAATCCAGGCTTCTGATTTTAGATCCTTCATCTTGGTATGCTCCTAGTGTTGTTGAGAAGCAGCAAAGATCTAAATACACCATCTAAACATGAAAGTAGGATATGCCCATGGTGTGCTGTTAACAATATCACTCCATATTTGGAAAAAAGAATTCGTTCTAATGGCTACAGAGGGACCACATAATATTTGGAAGGGGTGAGGGCAACATTTTTCTGTTAATTCCTCCTCTTGAGTCACATTAATTTATTTTTTCTTTAAAGATTTTATTTATTTATTTGAGAGAGAGAGAAAGAAAGAGCACAAGCAGGGGGAGCAGCAGGCAGAGGGGGAGGGAGAAGCAGGCTCTTGTCAGAGCAGGGAGCTAGATGCAGGACTTCATTTTAGGACCCTCGGATCATGACTTGAGCTGAAGGCAGACACTTACCCAACTGAATCACCCAGCTGCCCTGAATCACACATAATTTTATCACAATATTTTTTCATTTGTTTTTTTGTTTCCTCACCTTGCCTAATTTTTAAAATTACCTAGTTCCTTTTTTGTTTTCTAGTTTCTTGATTTTTGTATGTATTTTAAATTTTAGCTAAGCAACTCTTTTTCTTACTGATATTGTTTATCTCTTTTTAATTTTCCCCATAACATTTTTTTCAGATTTTCTTCTCATTTCATTTATTAGCAAGTATTCAACTTTTTAAAAAAATCCCACACATAAGAACCACACCGAATAAGGAGTATGTAAATATTCATATTTGAAGAAAACACAATAATGAAAAGGTAACACATGAGAATTGTCTTAATGAAAAGAGCTTTTATAAACAAAAAAAGAAATAAACTTAATGGTGTGTACTGTGATGACAGTATATTATAAGATATTCATAGAAAAATGCAGAAGAGGAAAAGAAATCCCATGCTGAGCTTTGATCTGTGCCAGGCACTGTTTCAAGCTTCAGCCTGTGCTCATTTAGGACTCAGGACAACTCAGTGTAATAGAGACACATGCCTTTAAATGGGCTATAAAACAAGAAATCCTAACAGCGAATACACTTGACATTTTGAAGAAAACAGATGGAATTG
Organism: Canis lupus baileyi; assembly: GCF_048164855.1. Lineage (NCBI taxonomy): Eukaryota > Metazoa > Chordata > Mammalia > Carnivora > Canidae > Canis > Canis lupus. The sequence continues at coordinate 57,298,728 of NC_132852.1, forward strand.
TATTAAATGAGAACCTAGGGATCCCTGGGTGGCGCAGCGGTTTGGCGCCTGCCTTTGGCCCAGGGCGCGATCCTGGAGACCCGGGATCGAATCCCACGTCGGGCTCCCGGGGCACGGGGCCTGCTTCTCCCTCTGCCTGTGTCTCTGAGCCTCTCTCTCTCTCTCTGTGACTATCATGAATAAATAAATAAAATCTTTAAAAAAAAAAAAAAACAACAAAAAAAAAACAACAACAACAAAAAAATGAGAACCTAAAGCAGATGAAATGAAAAAAAAAAAAAAAGTTAAGGCAGGATGTACAAAAGAGACCAAAGCAACTTCGAAGCAGGAAGATACCTGGGATCTTTAAGATTAAAACAAAGAACAGCTGAGGTAGATGCCGCCTCCCCTTAAAAATAGCCAATAAACATGAAATGACACCAGATTGTAGTCATAATTGGAGAAATCTAAAGTAAAACTAGATGCCATTACTCACCTCTTAAATTTTTGAAACTGAAAACATATTTAACACTGTTAAGGAAAAACATGGGGACACGGGAACACCCACTCATTCTTGGAGCTGCTATAAATTGGCACAAACTTCAGAGAGCATCTATGGATCTAAATTAAGGTGTCTCCTGTCCTTCAGCTGATCAAGTCTGTGTCTTGGATTTAACCTTATAAATAGAGTTAAAGAAGTTTGCAAAGACCCAAGTTTATTATTGTGAATTGTATATAACAAAAATATACACATTTTAAAAACGTAATGTCTATCACACGAGAATAGTCAAATCATGGTGAATCCATTCAATAAACTTTCTTGTTGATGGTTTAATTGTGAAACGGTGTCATTTCTTGATACCCATACATTCGTATTTTTGAGAAATTCACCTCTAAAATTTATATGATTCCTATCATACACAGACACTGGACATCGAAAAGGCAAAATAAAAAAAAATGAGAACAATTCTACTGCCTTTCTCTGAAATGACAGAATATGTTAATAATCACAATATCAATACTAAGAACATATATTGAACTATGCCAGGCTCATATTTCCGATACCACTATCGATTCATATAATCCTTATACCTGTCCTCTGATGTCAGCACTTATATCCTTAACCATCCTATAAAATAAGAAAAGGAGCCAGGCAGTGTCCTGTAATTTTGCATTAATCAGATGGAAGTAAATTAATAGAGAACAGAAGCAGCTATAATATAAGACAAAAGCCTTAAGTCTGCAGGAGAGGTAAGAACAATCCTCAGACACTCCAGGCTCAGAATCAACAAACGTAAAGAGCAGCAGGGAGCCCTTCAGGAATCTTCCAGAAAGTAAATAAAACAAGCAAAATTGAGCTGAGTCACAAAGGAAAGAGCTAAATTGTTGGAATCCAGTGGACGAATATTGAATAATTGTTGATTTAAGTGAAAGAACAGATTTATTAGAGGTCCCCAGCGCAGCTTGCCACACATTTTAGGCTCAGTCTTCGATTGGCAGAAGACTGCTGAAATTAAGATTATTTACTCGGAACAATCTTCCATTACTTCTAAGCCAAGGGTACCTCTGTTACTCTATTCATTTTTCTTTTCTTTTTCCTCTTGAATGCACTATATAGTTTTATTCCTTTCTGACTGGCAGAAAGAAATCTCAATAAATTATGATTGCCACTTTATGAATTTTCAGAACATCTGAGTAATGTAAAATGATATATTTCAACAGAGAAAATGTTTCAGGTACTGTGGAGACATTTTCAATAGGTTTAGAGGGTAGATGAAAAATGGTATTTCAAAGACTTTTCAGTATGAAATATCCTTCAGAAAATGACTGCTCGAGTGAAAATTTCTCTCCATATAACTAAGATAACTTTCTTTAGGGGTCATCTAGAGAAAAAGATTAGCTGGAAAAAAACTTGTATGAGATGTAAATGTTAACTGTGCTCCTTTTTTTTTTTTTTTTAATAGTTTTTCTTCGCAATGGAAGTCATGGAAAAGAAAAATGGTTTTACTTTTGTCTCCTTGGTCATGTGTGCTAGCTACCATTATTTATTTCCACAATTGTTCAAAAGGGGAATAGAGGGGACAGGGTGAACTTCGATCTTTCTGCCCTGTTTGATTGTGCCAATTGTGTTAGCACAGTTGAGAACCGAATATCTTGTGTGACCACATTTAGAGATAAAGATCAGATGCGGTGCTGCATTAGATTTTCTAAGCTAAGTGGATACTGGACACTGCTGTCCACTGCTCCCAGACGGACTGAGCCTTATGCATCCAATCAGTGCTGAGAAATAATAGAGGAAAAGCAGCAGTGGAAGACTTTGGCAGCTCACTGACTTTATAATTAACTCATTTTTGAAATATTACAAGTAGGAGTCAATTGTAGTTATAGTGAATTTACTAAAAACCTTCCAAGGTGTAGTTTACGTACATAGAAAAAAACTGCATTGCATCAATGATAGAGAACTAATCTTCAAGTTAACATAAACTTGGAATTTTACAAATATATTTAAAATGTGCCTCTTCATTTTCTTAATGATTTCTCATTGAATAAGGAGTTCTCAGAATAAAAATTTAATACTTCTAGGCCCTTCAAAATCCCACTAGAAATTATTGTACTATATCTACTTATATTACAACTGCCAACTTATTATACGAGTCATGGAGCTAGGATTGTAATCTTTTAAGAAATTTTGAAAATAAGACAACTTAAAATCAAGGAATAAGAAAGAAATATGGTTACTATTATTTAGCTATTTGTGCATTGAATTATTCCAAGGTTTAACAAATCAACTGACAAACCAGCAATACATGTGTCAAATAAAGTGTGTTGGGTATGCAAAGTGCAAATAATACATATGTATAGTAGTGTTAAGTCTGCTGGTCCCCTGCTGTTAGCCCTTATGCTGCCTATGGATAATTGTCTTTTTCAATGAGTTTCAAGAAATCTGCTTGAATATGCTCTGCTGGGCTTCTAAATACGTGCTCATAATATAGACAGTTCTTGGGGAAAAGATGAATTCACTTTGTTATATTCTGTAAGTTTTTCCTCGTAAATTCCCTCCAAATTAAGACTTGGCTATTTCTTCATAGTAGAAGGTGGCAAATAAAACAAGATATCTGTTGTGACTGTTTTTTTTTGCATATTATCAATGTAAAAATCTATGATACTGATTTTTTTCTTTGTTCTAAAGCAATATAATTATTAAGAGAGAGAGAGAGAGAGAGAGAATGGCTCCTGGTGAAGTTCATTAAATCTCATTCGATCTATCCTTAAAGATTATATATTTTAGGTCAACAATGGTATAAATGCTGTAAACTTCTAGAGTTAAATTTAATTAAAAAGTAAGCAATGGGATTTCCAGACTCTTAAACTGTATATTGTATATGGTTCATTAAACATTAGAGAATAGTTAGAAAGAATAGTGGTAGAAATGTTAAGGATGGAGAAAAACTCTTTGATGTACTTCCATGGCAAGCTGAATGATAGAAAGGCATTTTAAAAAATAAAAATTGGTGGGGATGTGTCATGCTGTCATTTTGAGAAATTATTTCCTTTATTTACATAGATAAATTAACTCTACTAAGCTAGAGAGAATAGTAGGCCAGAACTTGAAAAAAAACTCTTATACCAGGGATATAAAAATATAAATTATAGAGGTTTCTCCTCAACTTTTGTAAGATTGAAAAACATCTCATGGGGCACCCGGGTGGCTCAGTTGGTTAAATGACTGCCTTTGTGATCACAGGGTCCAGGGATTGAGCCCCACATAGGGTTCCCTGCAGGGAGTCTGCTTCTCCCTCTCCCTATACTCTTCCATTTCCACCCCACTGCTGTATTCTCTCACTCTCTCTCTCTCCAAAAATAATCTTTAAAAAAAAGAAAAATAGGTTTCATGAGAGCAAAGTAAGTCCAAGAGCTAAGGGAATAAAAACACTGAATCAAAGAATATTAGACTTGGGAGTGACCTCTAACTTGTACTGCTAAAGAAAAAACAAAGTAAGTTCTTTTCTCAAAAGAGACACTGATACATTAAAAAAAAAAAAAAACAAGAAACAACAAAAAAACATTAATGAAGTGATTATATATGTGAAAATTTAAAAGCAATTAATCTAAAAAATATTAAAAAGGGAACTTATGGCATGAGGAATTCTGGGAAGGCAACAACTAAAGGAACAGTTTCCAACTCTTGTTTCCATGTATGTCTGGAGTAGCCAAACAGATAATTCTACTAGTTGAAGGGTGCTGGTGAAGGAGGACAGCTGAGGTTTTCAGAGGTAAAGGAGAGGGTCTGCTTTCCTGGGAGCTGTTTGGCCAGTGTGTGTGTGTGTGTGTGTGTGTGTGTGTGTGTGTGTTTTCCACTTTGTTGCATATGAGACTCAACTAGGGAGCTATTAAAAAAAAAAAATTGATGGTCAGATTTCAAGCCTAGGAATTCTGATAGGTCTTTGGTATGACCAGAGCATTGGAAATTTTAAGGGATTCCTGACTTATTTTAATCTGCAGCGAAGTTAAAGAACCACTGCTTCAGGCAGACCTAATGCTTTGCTGGCTCCCAGCAGAGTCAGGGGGCAGAGTCTTGCAAATCCTCTTGGGAAAGAGTCCCAACTATCATTTTAATGCTGGAGCTTCCAAAACAAGTTGCCAGTTCTACCAGTCCTGGGATGAGAAACTGCCCAGAAGACTAGAAAGGAGACCTGTCTCCAGTTTCTGGGGTGGCAGGAAGAGTTGGCTCAACAAAGCCTATTACTGTTAATCCTCAGGAGGACAAATCATTGTGGTTTTAGCACCAGCTGGCTGAACTCTAGAGACGGTAGCAAAATGATAAGGATGGCCAAAAACTAAACAAAATGAAACAAAACAAAACCCTACATCCAAGGGAATCAAACCTGTAGGATAAAAAACAAGCTGACGTGTGAAAGGGGTTCCCTCAGGACCAAAGGAAGAGACAGATTAAAATCTAAAATACAGTACTCTCAGGGATATGTGATTAGGGCTCAGAAGAAAGACTTTACAGAAATTATAAAAAAAAAAACATTTTAAGTAAAATCCTATAGATGAATTAGAAAGAGATCTGTCATTGCTGAAAATATAATTAATGGTGGATTGAAGAGGAAGGAGACATCAGAAAGGAAAAAAATCTGAAAGCCGAAAAAAGTCTTGAACAGACCAATATGGACATAAAGAGAATTTCCAATGGGGAGTTCCTGAAGAGTTCTCCAAAAAGAAAATAAAATGAAGAGAGAGAACAGGATAATGATCAACAGCAATCATGAACCTTCACTCAACTGCAGAAGGGTTTGTATTATCAGATTGAAAGAGATCCCCTAAGTAACAGAATTAATAATACAGCTTACACAAAATCAACATACTCTGGTCAAATTCCAGACATGGAAAGAAAAGGGAAAACATTTTACAGGTTTCCAGGCAAAATGTGGAAATCAAACATCGTTCCTACTCTTTACATGCAGCACATGGAATCAGAAAGCAATGGAAGAGTCTGAAAGAGAATGAAAATGCTTCCTAAGAAAAACATAAGAACCCTGCAGTCACCCTAGAATGAATTCATCTAACTGGGAGGTTAGATATTTGGTTTCTTTAAGAATTTAGAAAATCTATACACTTATGTTTCATATCTTCAGAGTCTTCTTGAGAAAGGAGTTGAACAAAGAGATAATTGGATCCAAAGCGATACTTGTAGACAAAGGAAAAGAAACTGGGGGAAAAGCATCGAAGATAATGTAACTGGGGGGCACCTGGGTGGCTCAGTGATTGAGCATCTGCCTTTGGCTCAAGTCGTGATCCTGAGGTCCTGGGATCGAGTTCCACATCGGGCTCCCCACAGGGAGCCTGTTTCTCCCTCTGCCAGTGTCTCTGACTCTCTCTCTGTGTCTTTCATGAATAAATAAAATCTTAAAAAAAAAAGATAATATAACTGGGAAGTTGTATTAATTTAATTAAGAGTTAAAAACACATAATGTAGTCTTCTTCACAACAATTAGCTGATCTCATGAAATCCCAGGGGTTGGAGGGAAGTATCTGAAGAAATAAAAAGTATTCCCATATTGTCAACGGGTTGCCAAAGTGGAAAAATTTTGATGGTGTAGTAAGGAGTAGATCTTTGTCATCTTTTAGAAAAAAATATTTCTAATCATTTTAAATATCAAAGGAGTATAATTTATCAGTGAGTAAGGCTTTTAAAGTATGTCGATTCATAAAAATGTTTAGAGAACTATGATGGCAATTGTTCTGGAAAAAAAAAAGAGGGAACTATTTTTTGAACTAGCACTTAATTTTCAAGTATTTTGGCATATGCTATTTCCATACCACACACATGATTAGTATTGTTTTTGTTGTGTTATTTTGCCAGAGCGAATACTATAAATACTCTAAGTAAAAATAATTTTCTGAATGTTACAAAAGCTAATACTTAGCAGCTCAAGAATATATACCGAATTCCATATGAACCTTTAAACCTTTAATTGCTTTCAACCTCTAACTCATTCCTAGGTGGCCCTGGAAGGAGGCCCTAGAAGATCAAATATTATATTTTCTGAGAAAGAAGGAAATTAGAAAAAGCATGAATTATGCAATCCCTTAAAACCGAGTTCTCTCAGAAAGGGAACATGTCAGATAAAGATAACACAATTTTAGCGTGAAAAGAAAGTTTGAGGGATCCCTGGGTGGCGCAGCGGTTTGGCGCCTGCCTTTGGCCCAGGGCGCGATCCTGGAGACCCGGGATCGAATCCCACATCGGGCTCCCAGTGCATGGAGCCTGCTTCTCCCTCTGCCTGTGTCTCTCTGCTTCTCTCTCTCTCTGTGACTATCATGAATAAATAAATAAAATCTTTAAAAAAAAAAAAAAAAAAGAAAAGAAAGTTTGACAAATGTTTTAACCTGATGCCTTTGGTTCTATTTTAGTCTTTAATAACTAATTTTTTAGATTTCTGAGATATTTAGTGCAGTCCTAATATGCAGCATGCACATAGTAGTGACCTTCCCATTTGCTCCCTGAATCAAGGTTAGAACCACTGTTGTGGATGAAATTTTGATTCCCCCAAATTTATTTAGAGCCCTAAACTTCAGTGTTGATTGTATTTGCAGATAGGGCTTTTAATGAGATACTTATGGTTAAATGAGGTCATAAGGGTGAGGTCCTAATCCAATAGGACTGGGACATTTTAAGAAGAGAAACGAAGGGGCACCTGGGTGGCTCAGGGGTTGAGTGTCTGCCTTTAGCTCAGTTCGTTATCCTGGGGTCTTGGAATCGAGTCCCACATCAGACTCCACACAGGGAGCCTGCTTCTCCCTCTGCCTATGTCTCTGCTTCTCTCTGCGTGTCTCTCATGAATAAATGGTTAAAATCTTTATAGGAAAAAAAAAAGAAAGAAAGGAGACCAAAGCCTGTACTCAGAACCCCCTACTCCCATCTCTGTCTGTCTCTGCACACACAGAGGAAAACAGCAGAAAGGTGGCCATCAAAAGGAAGAGGCACATCATCAGGAACCAATCCTGATGGTGCTTGGATCTCTTTGACTTCCAGCCTCCAAAACTGAAAACATTTCTCTTAAGTCACCCAGTTGGTGGTACTTTATTATTGCAGCCCTAGCAGATTAATGCAACCACTAACATAACACAGGAATAGGGATCTTCAAACATTTTCTACAGAGAGATAAATAGTAATGATTTTCAGCTTTGTGGATTATTAAAAAAAAGTGTCAACTATTCAAGTCTGCTGCTGTATTGTGAAAGCAACCATATATACTATGTAAATAACTGGTAGGATTGTGTTTCAATAAAACTTTGTTTAGAAAAAATATCAAGGGGTGCCTGCGTGGCTCAGTCAGTTAAGCGTCTGACTCTTGATTTCAGCTCAGGTCATGATCTCAGGGTTGTGAGATCCAGCCTTCTCTCTCTCTCCCTCTGCCCCTCCCAAGCTAGAGTTTGCCAATCCCTTCTCAAAAAAAAAATTAGTAATAATACCTTGAATCAATAATAAACCCCAAGCATTTGCTCTGGCAGACACCTGAAATCCCATTACCAACATTACCAAGGAAACTTGAATATTTTCTTTCCAGTAAAATGTGTGAGACACTAAGAGACTGAAAATATTTTACTGTGGTCCTCCTGTGTTCTTACCTGCAGCATCTTTTCTTCTACACCTGCTTCTTCACATGTCTTTAACAATTAGGTTATTCTATACTTGAATGATGGCCACTAATCAACATGTATCATTTCTCTCTGTCTTGATAAACATCCTTGGCCAACTATATGCAAAACAAGCCAAATTTTGCCTGAATATCTATTGGCCTATAAAATATTTTGCCTGCCTTCCAAGTTAGAATGTTCCTTTAGAGACTTCTCACGCCCACAATCCTCAAAAAAGATTTAGGCTCACTATTTTCTGATAACAAGGACTTCCATAGGTGTTTTTGCAGTAATGTCAGGCCCAAATATCTTCAAGTATTTTTTTAAGTTGACTTAATTCTCTTTAAAATAATTTCTTCTCATAGACTTCTCATTTCTGGTGTCAAAAGCCTAACCTCTTAACACCCTCGAATTCCTGTGCCTATAACCTGAGTTCGGAGAGATTGGCAGGTGCACACTAGGAGAAAAATCTGGGATTGAGAGATACTAAATTTGTGTTTCCTGTGGGTTAATTATGCTTATCACATATACCAATCCATCAGATTTCCTCAATATAAATCAGCCTGTACCATACCAAGCCCTCAATAAATACTTATTGAATGAATGAAGTGGAGGCACAATTTCATGTTTTAAATGATGGAAGATCTGTAGTCCAGGAAAGATCACTGTGTGCTTTGAAATAACTCAACAATTGCTGCTGGAAAGAGAAATTCTTAACACAGAGAACATTACTGTCAACCATGCATTCTTCTGAGAGACAGGATAGATATATACAGAGGGAGAGACTGTCAGATACCTTGTCACAAATGTTTACAAATCAGTGCTTTCATTATTACTAACAATGCTGCAATGAATAACCTTGTATATAATTCTTATCATCAATGGGCAGGCAGGCATAATCTCCGATGCTTTGCTTCCTCTCTGTAATAGGATTAGACACCCAAACCTTTGCCCATGTGACTTTGCAGTGCTTCCCTAGTGGGTAGAGTATATTTTACTGCTCTGGTGATTTTGGTCTTAGTCATATGACTTCTTTGTGGACAGAAGTAACAGTGTGCTAATGTCAAGTAAAGACTTTAAGAGATGCCTGGGTGGCTCAGTGGTTGAGCATCTGCCTTTGGCCCAGGGTGTGATCCCGGAGTTCTGGGATCGAGTCCCACATCCGGCTCCCTGCGTAGAGCCTGAGTCTCCCTCTGCCTGTGTCTCTGCCTCTGTGTGTGTCTCTCGTGAATAAATAAATAAAATCTTTAAAAAAAAGACTTTAAGAAGTCTTCTGTGTTTCTGCTATGTCTCTTTAGTTTTGATCCAGCAATAAGAACAAAATGTACCAGAGAGTGGGGGCTCTTTCAGCCTGATCCAGGAATGAACAGAAGCTGACCTGTGGCCTCCATGTAATACCAGCAATAAATACATGCTTTTGTTGTAAGCTACTGAGACTTCCGAGTTGTTTATTACTGCTATGAAAGCTGACTTAGCAGAGTTAGGCTAATTCCCAGAACTGAGATTTTAGGGTCAAAGGGTAAATGCAATTTTTATTTGATAAATATTGCCAAATTTCATTTCATAGGAATAGTGCACAGTACCATTTTAAACTCCAAGAACATTATCAGTATATCTACTTCCCACCACCCTATGTAACCAATAATGTTAATTTTTTTGCCAGTAGGCTGAGAAATTATATTTAACCTCATTTTTACTTGCATTTCTCCAGTTAAGAGTGGAATTATCTCTCTTCATAGTTTGAGGCCCCTGCACTTCAAAGAGCTGTCTTAATACCTTTGCCCATTTTCCTGTTGGTTTAATAGTATTTTCTTCTCAATTTCTAGGTGCTCTGTGTATATTAAGATTAGTCCTTTGCAGTACTTACAATTGACATGTTTTCAAGACGTTATCAAGTGGTAGAAGAAGCAAATGCAATATATTTGATAAAAGTATTTGCTGGGTATAGTCTACTAAGACTAGCCCATTTAATATATGAGGTATATATTTCACAATATGGAAATATTTGGGTTTGATAAGTCCTACTTGACTGTTATAATCAAAATTCTTTGTCCTAGGTTAAAGACAAAAAACACAGACATATTTTTTATAGAGTGCTAAAAAGAACATGGTCCTAGTCAATTCTGAAAGATATAAGTGAAACAGGAGTCATTATATATGGAAAAACAAGAACAAAAATAATCAAAAAGTCACAAAAAAGGCTCCAAGTTACAAAAAGTAACTGAATGATTTGATTAATAAGTATGTGCACCTAATTGTTTGCTATAGGTTCATCATAGAAGAATGAGAAGTATATTAATTTCCCTGTACCTCTTTCCTGCTCCACATTCACATCTATAGATAATAACCCAGTCTCCATTTTTCAGAATGGTATTTTTTTACAAATTTTTGCCAGTTTGTACTTTAAAAAATTGCACTGTGTGGCTCCTCACATTTTTAAGTTGGAATCTAAACTTATTCAGCATCGGTTTAAATAGTTGTAATATATTTTTAGTTTTTAATAAACAAATAGTTTAACTTTATACCGACAGATTTATGCACAAGTTTAAATTATATTGGACATAATTTGTAGAAACTTCTACCTTATCTGTAAATGAATTTATTACTTTGCAGTCATCCTATTACCGATTTAAGACTCCAAAAACCAAAAAACAAAATACCTTAGTGAGATTTACCAAATGCCTCTTAATTATATGTTAATCTTTAACACTGACACTCTTCAATTAACCCAATATACTTAGAAATGTCTGGGAAGATTGGAACATTATTCATTTTAATATGCCTTTGCCAATAAATGTTTTGGATAAAATGTTTTAATCTTAGCGCATTCTTTATTATACATGTTTGTCAAAACTTGGACCTACAGATTTACCTTATTCAATTTGGAAAATGTCAGCTATATAACCCAATTGGCAAAGCCAGTCAATATTTTCAAACGAATCAGCCAGATCGGAATTCTTTGTCAGAGAAAATCTGACTCCATTTTTCAATTCAAATAAACATATTAATATGCAGTTTTATGACAACCGCCTAATTTCTGAATTCTAGTTCTAAGATAAGACAGTTTTTCCATGAATATCTTAGATGGATGAAACATTGTGCTATCTTCAGTATTTCCTACTGAAGCTCCCTTGCTTTTCTTCATGGGATTCTCCCAAGAGCAATTAATTTTTTTACTATACCTGGTGAATGGAAGAGGCAAGTTCTCCAAATTAAACTTGTCATTGTTTCTCCACTGTTGTGCTCTAAAATATATATATATAAATCCAACAAAATACTCTGTTCCTAAGGCCACTTTAGAAACAGAGATGTGCCTAAGACAGGGAAAAACAATCATACCTTAATTAAAGGAATCTTTCTGAAAATAATTTCTATTTCAAAACCATTGCTTTGTTTTACATTCTAGCAAATCCTTTCTTCTGTCAAGTAGGAAGACAGAAAGGAAAATCAGCATTACAGCTCTTTGGATGGTACAATTCTAGGCTGATGGATTTTAGGAAAGAACAGGTAGGGAATTTGAATTTCTGGAATGTGATTTGCTTAAAATACTCTTGTCTCTAGACCCCTTGGAATGTTTTTGTGTGCTACAAAATGGTACTTCAAAAATCAGTGCCCTAGTTTGCAGTTTATTATCCCAGAGGGTGATATTTCCTTTACTCTAGCAGAAATATAGCAGAGCTTTTTTGAAAACTGACCTTTCAGACAAACAAGATTATCAGAGAAGGGGAAAAATCTCCCATCTTGAGCAGACAGACTGAACAGCACAAACCTATAGAGTAGTTGGATTTCCTGTGTGCTGATTTGAGTAGTGCCTCTTCAAAATCTGTGTCTATGCAGAAGCTATTAATGTGTCTTGAGTTGGAGACAGGGTCATTTCAGATCATGTCAGGTTCAGATGAGGTCACACCAGAGTAATGTTGACCCTAAATCAGGTAAAACTATTTTCTTTATAAAAGGAGGGAAATTTGAGCACCAAGATACAGATACCCAGGAGAAGGTGGCCACGTGGAGATGCAGACAGAGATTGCAGCCTGCTGCCACAAACTAAGGAATGCCAGCAACCACACATCCTGGAAAGGACAGAAATACTTCACTAGACTCTGAGAGAGTGTAGCTAGGCAAATACCTGCATTTCAGATTTCTGGCCTCCAGAGCTCTGGAACAATAAATTTCCATCAATTTAAGCCATCCAGTTTTGGGAACTTTTATTACTGTAGCCCTAGATAACTAGTACACACTGATACTAGAATCTCTTACAAGTTATGAAATTTTACAACGCGTAGATATGTGCACACTTCAAGTGGCAGGATCTCTGATAGCCTTGTGGGCTTTGAAAAACAGCACATATCCAGCAATTGTACAACAAGGATGCAATGTGTGTTCTGACCGATATAGTTTGGTTTGAAATAGACCTTGAAGATGTAGATAATAAATGCTTTAATGGCACTCAGAGTTGACCTAAAACCAAAGGATCATTCTCAAAATTGGGGGATTATTTAATGCTGTAGGAATAGTAGAAAAGTAGAGCCTCCACTTTCATGACCGAGTTCAAATCTCCCCCAACCCCTACCAGTGAACTCCCCCGTCAGGAAGGTTGATACTAAATAAAATTATTTGTTTTAGGAAATAAATAAGGGGATACTTCTTACACATTTGTTTTGTGGAGGGGATCTTCAGTGTTTACATTAAAGGAAGGGAAATTTTGTCCTATATAGTGGACAATCCATGAAGAGGAGTATCTGGCATACTTACTAATGCCCAGGACTTAATCCAAAAGACTTTTTGATATAGTCGATTTAAGGTGCATGGAAAACTGAATCCAGGAAAAATACAAAGGTTCTCAAAAATCTCATGTTTAGAGAAAACAGTGGTCTCAAATGAAACTGAATTTGAAAGTATACTACTGTGTGCTTAAAAAATATTGGGAAATTTCAGAATAATTGGTATGCATTTAGAGAAATAAACTATGGTCAGTGCAGTCATAGTGAAATTTGCAAAATTAATTTCTCACAGATGCCTAGAAATTGAGAAATGATAGGACTTGAAAGTGATTCTAAGACCCTTATCTCAGTCTCTGATTTTCTAAAATAAACAGAATTTCTCCTTATAGAGAAAAGATTCACAGTAGCTAATGATATCCAATCTGACTCAGTCTGATTACAGACATAGCCTGTAATTTTGACTCAGGCTGGGGAAGGTTGTGTACCTTCCAGAAAGTGAAACAATGAATTGTCAGATATAGAAGATGCGTTCCAGAAATTAGACATGCAAGTCATAGGCATTTGAGTGTCAGGTAAGAGACTATACCAAGAGGCTTTAATACTAATACTGTTTTGATGTTCAAAGGATTAAAACCTGAAGAAATGGTCAACTGGTCCCCTTGAGGTCTTGTGTTCACACTAGGAGATTTGCATCTCATTGTAACTACATATATGAAACATTTAGAAAAGCTTTTGGGAATAATTTCTTTTAATCAAACGGGAAGGTTTGTAGATCAGCCTCATGAATCTCTTTCAGGGGGCTGAATTTATACCCCTTTGGGAAAATTGTTACAGAGTGTGCTGTTTTGGACATATTTAAATCCAAGAAAGGTGGATCTAAACTATTAAAGCAGGAATATGGAAAGTAAATGGAAAATGACCCTCAACTCCAAGCTCATTCTGACTACATATCATATTTTTTCTCACTTTTACCATCTTCTGAAGCTGGAAAAGGCAGAGGAAGAGGAACAAATGGCATAGTGTCTCCATGAGTCACAGAAGCCAGCAACAAGAATGGGGTCAGCCCTGGAGCTAAAAGTGATTAGGAATTATCCTAACAATCAAAACTCTGATTTTGACTTTATAGCATTTCAGAAGGGTTAGTATAAGCATCTGTCATTGGGGCATGTGAGAGACACCCCATTAGGTGAATGAATCCTCTTAGTAACAATAGCCATAATACTAAAGATAATAATAGCAAATGCTTATATGGAGTTTATAACTGCACCAGGCACTCTCTAGCAACTTTACATAAATTACCTTATTGAATCCATACAACAATCCTGTGATGTAGGTGCAAACATGGGCAACATGGGCATTTTCCTCATCTGCTGATGATCTGATGGCCTCAGACACCGGCAGAGAAACTGTAACATGAAGTAGATGATTTGCACCTGCAGCAAAATTTGGAGTACTTTTGTCAAGTTAATGAGAGGAAAGATTTAAAAAATAATCATGCTCAGTTTAGGGAAGTACAAGCGCTTCTTTCTCCTCTTTGCTTATGAGGAAGATGCACATCTTATGGCTGCTAATACTCCAAAGAGAACCTGCTATTAATCAGGCAAAAGGAAGGGCTGTTTGGAATCCTTAAAACACGGAAAGGGATGCAGGCTACCCTGTTTCCATACCAGCAAAGGCTTAGGGAGAATTTTTACCTTTTTGTGGGACATGCTGGCCTGGGTCTTGAAGTGAAAGAGAATGGTTTCAGAAAGATCATGGGAGTACCTGAAGAGCCTCTACTCTGTTGGCCATCCTCATGGCACCTCTTGTGCTGCCACCTGAATGCCTCCAGAGTAGATTCCACTCTATCCTATTTTAAGAGAGAAAATCCACAAACGTGAGCAGGAATATCCATGCACCCAAATTGTGGAGCCTAGATAATTTGGAAAGAACAATGACTATGGATTGAGAAATCAGTTCACATGAATGTCCAAATTAAATCCATATGCTATTGCATTGAGTCAAATGTAGCTGTTCTCCTTCAGGAGTTATATCTGCCTTGTTCCTTCACAGTGTCCTATCACACGGACAAATTCCTGATAGAGCTATTTGTTAGGTGTGATTAAGTCTTCATTGTTACAGATTTTGGAGCCTTGGTCATGGTCCTGTTACAGAGTTGAGCTCAAATGGACAACTTTGCCTTGGGCAATGAGCATCTCACTGACAAGCAGACTGAGCGAAGGAAGAGACTAATTTGCATTTTTTCCTAGCCACTTCCACCTCTTCAAGACTCTTTAAGAGTCCAAGGCTAATATTATTTTTTAAGACTTTATGTATTTATTAGAGAAACAGAGCACAAGTGGGGGGAGCGGGGGAGGGAGAAGCAGGCTCCTTGCTGAGCAGGGAGCCTGATGCAGAGCTGGATGCCAGCAACTCATGACCTGAGCTGAAGGCAGATGTTTAGCTGACTGAGCCACCCAGGACCCCCAAGGCTAATGTTATTTTTAATTATTCATGGGAAATTTATAAAATTTGATCAGATACTAGCTTAGAAAAAAATAATTGTAAAAGTTTAAATTATTAGGATCATATGCTTTGATGAAAATGCAAAAAACAAAAACAAAAACAAACAAAAAAAACCAAACCCAGCACACATTAAACTGCTATTAAAGACATTACTGCTGAAAGAAGTTTAACTGAAAACTACCAAAGAACAGTATTTCTCCCTAAAATTCAAATACTGAATTTTCTCAAAATGAACTGATGGAATTTTAAAGTAGATTAATTTAACAGATTCATATTCATATGTGATAAATTAGTATCCCAAATCTAGTCAATAAAATCCGGTGGAGCATGCAATTGACACCATTTGAAACTTACTAAAAAGGTATTCTGATAATAGTATAGGAGAGCATAAGAGTATTCACATAGTGTTCCACTAAAATGAAAGAAATAAAACTCTTTTCTTATTATACACCCTTCAATATAGGCATCAATATTTCAACAAGTACGAATTCTCTTCACACTATTTTCTAGTCAATTTGAGATATAAGGAGTCTCCCCTAAATCATAGAAGAAGACAGTAACAGTCCTAAGGCTAGAATTCGGTTTCTACTCTGTTGATTAAATACCATATTTCTCCAGTTCCCTAACTGGACAATGTCAATTTTAACCTGACTCAATAATTATCAGTAAAGGAATTAAAACAACATTCAAAAGAGAGAAAACACAAAAGGATCAAACACAGAGTCTAATGTGTGTAAAATAAGAATAGTGGGAAATAAATTGAGGACCGAGATATAGGGAATGTCATTTCACTAGTTTAGTGGGTTCTTCCTAGTATCTCAAAAACCTTGAAAATAGCCCAAGAATTCCCCACAGCATTTTAGCTTCCTTATAAAAACTGAAGATCCTTGTTTACTTAGTTCCAGACATCAAAAGTAAAATAAAAAGCGGCAACATTGGGGATAAATTAACTACCGTTTAACAGATGGAATATTGCGAATATTTCATTGAAAGTGAACTGATTCTTTCCCACCAAACATTTTAGTGTGTTATTTTTTCAACATCTTCATGAGTTTTCCAAACAAGATTTCCTAATTTATTTTTAACTATTTGATTCTCATTTTATTTTTAAACACTTTCCATAGTTTCATGACTATAAGAACATATGTGTTTTTTACTTAAAGAAAAATCAAAATAAGAAAAGTAATAAGATTCCATCTATTTTTAAAGCACACTACTAAGTGTTCACTTTTACAGCTTTTTCATTTTAGTATTTTGATCTTTGCAATATCTGTCTTTGAAAAAATAAAGACTCTATTGCTGGAGTCAGCCTAGATCTTTTGGGCATGACTGTTACTCTCATTAGCTCTTTGCAATATTTTAAACTATTCCATCCATATTTCATATCAGTTTAACAAATTTTAACTATGCCAGAAATTGTCCATTTGGCCATTTAATGAGACTAGTCATATCTTCCTGCATGCCAGTATCTAAAAATCTTTTTGAAACCTGTGAGAAATTGTTATTCTGACTACTATATACTGTATCTCTATTCTCAAGCCAAAAAAAATACAGTCGTGTTTAATTGACACCTATGAGAGGCAAAGTCTTTATTCTTAAATAGTAGTCATCTGATGCTTTCTGAGAGCATCTCATTTTGATATATTTCACTATTAATAGGTAGTATTGAAAAACAAGCCTTTGAATAGTTTATCCTAAACTCTTGATTGTTAATATCTGGTATGGGGAAAACAAAGCCAGTAAAAATGTTGTTCCCTTTGGGATAGATAAGAGTGTTGTATATCTTTATTACAGACTTGAGTATTCAGCATTAAAGGCACAGATTTAAAAGAGGCTTTATATATGAATATGCATTGTGAATCTCCAATATGGAGCTATAATTCAAAAGCAATTTTCAAACTCAAAGTTTCTTGGTGTTGCTGTTTTTTTTTTTAATTTTTATTTATTTATGATAGTCACAGAGAGAGAGAGAGAGAGGCAGAGACACAGGCAGAGGGAGAAGCAGGCTCCACGCACCGGGAGCCTGACGTGGGATTCGATCCCGGGTCTCCAGGATCGCGCCCTGGGCCAAAGGCAGGCGCTAAACCACTGCGCCACCCAGGGATCCCAGGTGTTGCTGTTTTTATTTACATCTATATGTGTATAAACTTTTAAGGGACTAGTGTTCAAAGAACTGTACTTTGGAAAATCTAACCTGAAAGTTTAGAACATGAATTTTGACCTTGATTCAATGAACTCTTTCCATAGATGGGATTTAAATTTAAAGGATCCATATTATGGCATTATCTTGCATTTTCGGTACTCTGACTTTTCTCAGATATTTGACATAATTGCTATAGCTATTAAACCACATACAACAAGCAGAACATAAAATGTACACACTGCACCAGAGGGAGAGTATAGATGAAGCATATAAAGTTTCTTTGAGTATTCTCTCATTGCCAAAAAACAGTCATCCGTTTTTTAAACTTTTTCTGCTAGAGAAAACAGAGGAATCTCACTCTTATTTCTTCAGCTGAGATAAGACACTTATCCAACCAATTAGTTGGAATTAATGAAACAGCCTCAAATAATATTAAGAATGATTGGCATCTGTTTTTTAACTGGAAGGAGTGATAAATGCAGACAAAACATTTCTCCGCTTTGGTTCTGGCTCAGGATTTTGTCTCAAGGTCTTGGCTGTGTCTTTGTCTAATTCCATGGAAGCCTAGGATCCTGAAATTTTGGATCACAGAAAACTTACTTTTAATGGCAGACTGGAAGAGCTCCAGGTAATATGTGAATGTTGTTTAGCAAGGGACAATTAAACTTG
Organism: Canis lupus baileyi; assembly: GCF_048164855.1. NCBI lineage: Eukaryota > Metazoa > Chordata > Mammalia > Carnivora > Canidae > Canis > Canis lupus. Next base: position 57,316,890 of record NC_132852.1, read on the forward strand.
GATTAATTTCCTTCTATTAGTGTCTTGAAATTTCCACTTCTTGCAACTAAAAGAATATGCAATCATAGAACCAATTTCATATTTGCAAGTCCTAAAATCCTTAGCAATGTATGCATAATTTTATTTTAGTGTGCCTTTTCTGGCAAGAGGGTAATGATACTCAACAGATAATCAGTCTCAGAGACTCAGAAAAGGCTCAGAAACAATGGGTTAGAGACTCAGCAAAGATGAAACAGTCAAGAATGAACAGATTATAACTTGAAGAAATACAACAGGTGATCGAGTCAATTAGTAGACGTCAGATAGGCTGAGCTGTGAGAGAGAGCTGGGCTGTCAGGTGTCAGAGTAGTCAGCTAAAGCAATAGCCAAACGTGAAAGAGTTAAGCCTTTATTCACTTATTGCAATGGTTATAGGCAAGAGTCTAAAACTAGAGCAGGTGCCAAAGCCATCTGTTCCATTCCCCCCATGGATTGGTGCCCTGATCAAGGGTCAAGTAGATCAACAAAGATGTAGAGGTCATCTCCCTGTTACAGGAGCCCCAGACAAGAGAATCTGGCAGATTTTTGGACCTTCGGGTCAAAGGCAAAGGGCAAGAGGGTCCTATGAGTAGAAAAATTTTGGGAACTGAGTCAGAGTACAGAAAAGTGTCATCAGCTTGCCCTCCTCCTCTCATAAAGAGAGACTTCGCCAAGGCCTCAGATAAAGAGAGAGGAAGATGAAGTCCCAAGGGGTAAAAATGCAAGTTTGTGACAGAGCCTGATCACCCAGGGATGCCTGAATCCTTGACTGCAGCTCCTTCCAGAAACTGCAGTGCACTGGCTATGCACGAAATGTGGTGTGGAAGGGCAGCTTTCCCACCATGAGGCACACCAGGTAAAACTTTTGAAATTACCTGTTATTGGTCATGAGAAACCGCACATAGGCTTTTGACCAGGAGCTGGGCTCCTCAGTTGATTCATACATTGGGTAATAGTCACACCCAAATCGACCATGTATTTATATTGATATAAAGGCTCCATAGCTTATCTTTAAAATACGCTGAATTGATAGAGGGCAAACTGATGGTTATCGGTGTGGCTGGGTCAGGGGGTGGGGGTGGTAGGTGAAATAGGTAATGGGGGTTAAGAGTACACCTAACATAATGAGCACTAAGTAATGTACAGAATTATTGAATCACTATATTGTACACCTAAAACTAAAATAGCCCTATACTGGAATTTTTTAAAAAACTAACAAAGTTTTTAAAAATTACATAATAAGCTATTAATGATTTCCATGCTATCGTTGAAAGAGTAGTTATTTTGACTTGAGTTTTAACAAAAAGTACTCTAGAATGCAAAAAGTATGCTGAATTGTTACGAAAATTCTAGTCTACTATAAATTTTAGGATGTATAACTTTCTAAACTTCATCTCCTTTCTTTTTTTAAAAAAAAGATTTATGCCAAAAAAATAAAGAAAAAAAGATTTATTTATTTATTCATGAGAGACACAGAGAGAGAGGCAGAGACATAGGCAGAGGGAGAAGCAGACTCCATGCAGGGAGCCCGATGTGGAACTCGATCCCAGGACCCCAGGATCATGCCCTGAGCCAAAGGCAGCCGCTCAACCACTGAGCCACCCAGGCGTTCCTCATCTCCTTTCTATTTTCACCTATATGTTGTAAAAATTTAAAAATTACTCACATAATTACATGCTTATCTATTACATTAAATGTTTACAATAACATGTCATAAGCCATTTTGAGATGACTTTTTATATGACAACTATGAGATCTAATTCACATAGTATACAATTCACCTATTTAAAGTGTACAACTTAATATTTTTTTAGTATGTTGACAGAATTGGACCACATCACCACAATCAATTTTAGAACGATTTCATCACTCCAAAAGGAAACCATTAATCTACTTTCTCTCTGTATAGATTTGCCTATTCCATAAATTTCATGGATAATCATATGATATGCACTATCATGTAATTGTCTTCTTTCACTTAGGATAATATTTTCAAGGTTTATCCATGTTATACCATGTGTCAATATTGCACCACTGTTCCAGAGCTGGGATGGGAAGATTGGCCTGCTTCTATCAAAGTGACAGCCTCTGGCCTCCTTGGCTTGTCTCTCCCAGATTAGAACATCCATATCATGAGTGAACTAGGCAAGGGCAACCAGGGCTCCACAATTCTTGGCCTACCACCTCGCCAAAATGTTGGTTGGGTGGAGGAAGAACTCTTTGGACCTCTCAGTTTCACTCCCTGGATATTTAGCCTCTACAACATGGAAGTGGGGGAAAAGAAAGAATAATGTTGGCCACCTCAACATCCGAGGGTGATACTATTGCCCTTGATGGGAACTTTGGGGAGAGGGAGCCCCATCTTCTTGGTCATACTCAGAGTAGAGCCTTTTGTCATACTAAGATGGGATGGTTGGGAAGGAGTAGGTCATAGCTTAAGCACCATAGACTCTCACTATTCTTCTGAGATTTGGTAGATTTTCTTGAATAAATATTCAGCCATTTGCTATAAGCCCTTGAACAATTTCCACAGATTTTAATGGTTGATTTTTAAAATAAATTTCACCAGTTATAGTTGGTGAGAAGAGGATCCATGAAGTTTCTCATATCACTATTCTAGAAACTGTCCCCAATTTTACATTTTTAACCACTAAAAAAATGTTCACAATATTTTTTTAGGTAATCTAAAATTGAGCACTATTTGGGCATACTGAAAGGATGCATTGAGTGCTTTTTTTATGGGTGCTTCATTTCATTAATGCCTTATTGTTTCTCTTATACTGTTTCACAAAACCACTAAACAAAATCAATTGCTTTAGGACAGAAAAAATAAATGTAAAAACAGTTCAATCTTCTGAATTTATAACAATTACATTTTCCCAGGATTCAAAAGGTAATCATAATAGCCAAAATTGCAAGAATCCCAAATTCATCATTCTATATTAAAATATATATATCCTTTTGGATTAATAGTATTTATCTTTTGGTATAGGTTTTTTCCTTAATGAAAATATAATACTTACATGTATAGGATTTCATAGTCCATACAAAAATACAGCGATTCATAATCAATCAGTTTTATTACAAAAATCTATTAGTATCTGTCATGTATTCAGTAAAATGCTATAGGAAAAACATGAGAATTATTAAGTATGAGTCTACTTTCAGGGAGATAAGCTGAGGAGAAAATACAAACATGTATTTTAGGGGAAAAAAATCACATTTATTTCTATTATGTTTTTCTGTATAATTCAGTTTTCCCTATCCAAATCAACTATCTCAAACCTCTGACTACAGCATACCCTTCTCATTTTCAGAAAAAGAATCTGTTTACTGCTTTAGCCTGTGTTTTCCTCAAAGTTCTAGACAAAGACATATGTGCCCACAGTCCACTTAAAGATAACAGAGAGGGAACAGAAAACTGAGGGAAAAACTATTTCCCCTATTGGGGAAAAACCCAAATAGGAGTGTATGTTATAAAGTTCAAAGCTGTGGGCAACTGAGACTTGACTGTGCCTATGATCTTCTTGAAATTGTCCACTCTATAATTGAATAGGAAATTTGTTTTTGTTTTTTCTGTTTTGATTTGCTTTGTTTTCTTGGTTCTCAATACATTGACTAAGGAGTTAGTGTTGGGGTTGTTAACTATCCTAGCTTTCAAGACTGTCAATATGTTTATTCTACAGACTCTAGCCTATGCCCATAGCCATCAGGGAGTCCTGAAGGAAAGTAAAGAGTGTATGCTTGGGACACTGGGGGTGTAATTGAACTCAAGCCCACACATGACTGCCAAAGCTGTGGCTGGGTTGGAGATCATGACTACCTGATGAGAACTGGGGGCAGCAGAGGCATATGACATTGCTTTTGTTTAAGAAATAAAAGCTAAGTCATTAAATAAGAACTCCCTCTATTGGGTTACAGCAAGATTTCCTCCTTTTATTCCCACTATTTTCCTAATCTTTCTTGAGTAAATATAGCATTGTTCTTCTGGCCTTTGAATACTTAGCATTCCAGCTTCACCGTGGTTCCCATCCCTACCCATCCTTAGTTAGGCAACTAAGCAAAATCACTTACACCCTGGTTATAACAAGCATGACACCCTCTGATCAGTGCCCTAATCCACGACTCTAGTACCTTTCAAAATGCAAATCTAACCTTATTATTTCTCTATGTAAATCGCCCAGTGTTTTCACATTTTTGTTAGAAAGACCGAAATTCTTAATATAGTCTAAATAAACCTACTGAACAAAATCTTGCCTCTCACTCTAGCCTCACTTCAGAATACCATGCTACTCCTTGTGTACTGAGGTCACATTGGTCGTTTTGAGTTTTTAATTCTTCCCTCTCACCACAGAGACTTACTCAATGTTCTTTATTCTTGACTATCTCTCTTTCTTCTTCACTTACTATTCATAATTTTTAACTATAACTAATTTTAACTATAACTAATCTTTTGTATATCAAATAACATTTCCTCAGGGAACCTTCCCTAACTCAAAGATGAGGTCAAGCATTGTATGCTCTTTTTGAAAGAAATTATCCACTAACAATTCTATATGTATTTATGTGATTATGTTATTAATATATCCCCACTCTACTAAATTATGAGATACAAAAGAGCACTGTCATTTTGTTGGTGTGTCTTTTTTTTTTTAATTTTTATTTATTTATGATAGTCACACAGAGAGAGAGAGAGAGAGAGAGGCAGAGACACAGGCAGAAGGAGAAGCAGGCTCCATGCACCGGGAGCCCGACGTGGGATTCAATCCTGAGTCTCCAGGATCGCGCCCTGGGCCAAAGGCAGGCGCTAAACCACTGCGCCACCCAGGTATCCCCTTTTTGGTGTGTCTATGCCCAGCTTTGTATCCCAGATCCATATCTCAATGCCTGTCACATAGTGATAACTAGATAAACATTAGCAAAATGAAAAGAAAACACACAATTGTGAAAACTTAGTATTAAACTGTATTCTTGTTAGTATAAATAAACTGAGACTTTTAGTTTGAGGAGTAGGAGAAAGTTTAGAGAACATACTCTAATTAAATTTGGCATTGGCTCTATATTCACATAAGCAAATAAATTAAAAAAAACATTTCATGTTGGGATTAAAAGAATAGCAAATGTAAAGATTCAGAAATGAATATGCTATATATATAAAAAATACAAAGTGATAAAACTTGGACATAGAGATACATACTGATTAACAGTAAAATAGTAACACAGTAAAACAGTAAAAAAATTACTGAAAATAGTAAAAAAAATAAGGTACATACTGATTATTAATAAAACAGGATAAGATAGAACCACATCATTAAAAAAAAAAGTCTCAAAAGCTGGAAATCTTAGAATATCCAGCAGTATGAATGAGAACAGATCAAGTATTCTGATCAAGAGAGTGATAATTAAAGTAGCAGCGGATTAGGATGTTTAATCAAATAATATGGGTAAAACTGAGAGAAACTAGTAAAAGAAAAGCCAAATATCAGTCTTTTGCTAATGTACATACAGCTGTGATAATGGTGGCAAAAGGTGATTGAAACTGTAGAGGGTTTCAAGATGGTTCAAATGGATTTTGCCACAGTAAATATAGAAAATAAGGAATAAAGAGGAGTTAAATATGATTTCAAGAATATTGCTCTGGGAGACAAATTAAAAAAATATTAATTTTAGGAATTATTAAAATGAAAGGAATTTTGAAAAAATAAGAATAAAAATAAATTGTTCTAAAACAAAGTAAGAACACCTGTGATAAAGTTAATATCAAACATAACCAGGATTTGAATATTCCCTATGAATTCATATCCATGTGGATACAAGGAAATGGAGTTCTGTGAATAAGATCACCTAGAATAAATGGGACATAGATTAAAAATTGCCATAAGTTCTTTATACCTCCTCTCTTCAATAGAGGGGCTTTGATTTACCCACTACTTAAATCTTGACTGGCCTTGTGACTAGTTTTGACTGAGTAAGGTAAAATTATGCAATTTCTAAGCCTAAACCTTAATTTGTTTGCAAATTTACACCATTACCATGACTCAGCATTACCACAATGTAGCTTAGCCAACACCCACTGCCACACATGAGGATGAGGTCATCACGGACAACCTAACCCCATGGATGAGCGAGAGGACCACAACTCCATTTAGCGAAACAAGGTAAGACCAGCAGGTGGACAAGCCATCATGAGCAAAAAATAAAATGGGGTTTATTAAGGCACTAAGTTTTGGTGTAGTTATTACAGAGCATTAGAAAACTGGTTATATAGATTCCCCCAAAGTGGAATGACACAATAAAAACTAAAAACATGTGGCATTAACTTTGGATCCAAGCAGTTGGAGTTTTGGAAAGTGGCAATCAAACTTCTGAAAGTTTTGGAAAGTGGCAATCAAACTTGCTGAAAATCAGAAAGGATATTAAAATTGTGTCTTTGATGATTGCTTTGTTCATTTCAGCCTAGTTTTCAGAGGCATCAAAGAATAGCTAATTTAATAATTAGGGAAAATGGCATTTATCTAGGAGTTCTTAAAAGAGATAAAACTTTATTTTCCAACCAGCATTGTTGTCTATGTCCTCCAGGGAAAATGAAAAATGGGGGAATGACTAGGTGGCATGGAAGAAATGTCTTGCATCTGGGAACAAGTTAATTATCACCATAATTTGACCTTCTTTTGAAGGCTGATGATTTCAGAGGTTGGAGTTGCCCTTAGTATTTAATTATGAGATGTGCCATAATTAATAAATAGAAGTTTTAAATGTCAATATGTATGAAGAAAGATATTAGTTAACTTATGAACCTTTGGTACTTTACTCCATATTTCTCTGGATAGAAAGTTCTTGAAATGCTAGCTCACAGCAGAGGTGAAACTAGGAAACAATTGATCATGATGAAAAAGCTTGTGGCTGCCTCCTGTGATGGTAATTAAGTGATTATTTCCACTTGGAAATGATTTTGTACAAGGAATTGTTTATACCATGAGGGCTGTGGTTTACCATAGATCTTATTCTTTTTTTAATAGTTTATTTATTTATTTATGAGACACACTGAGAGAAAGAGAGGGAGAGACACAGGCAGAGGGAGAAGCAGGCTCCATGCAGGGAGCTCAGCGTGAGACTCGATCCCGGGTCTCCAGGATCACACCCTGGGCTGCAGGCGGTGCTAAACTGCTGAGCCACCCAGGGTTGCCCCATAGATCTTATTCTAACATTATGATGCTATTAATATGGCAATAAGGGAAAGTATGATACTAAAAACAAATTTATGAGAGAAGAAACTTTTTCCAACAACCACAACCCCAAATTTGCAAAAACTAAAAGTAAATGTACCATTTTGGTGATAGCAGATTATCAATACCTCAGGCCAACCTCCCTCCTCCTTGCTTTGAAGGCAAATAGAAGAGCTGCACAAAATGTAAAATAAATTCACCTGAAGATCATTACAAAGGTAAACTGATGATGAGGGGTTACCAGTCTAGTATTAGGAAAGGAAAAAGACTCAGGGGAGCCCTGAACTAAGGGATTTATTTATTTTTTTTTAAGGGATTTATTTTTATGAGTGCATTGTCTGTCTCTCTTTCTCTGTGTTTTAACTTAATTTTTTTAAATATTGTATTTATTTATTCATGAGAGACACACACAGAGAGAGAGGCAGAGACACAGGCAGAGGGAGAAGCAGGCCTCACGCAGGGAGCCCGATGTGGGACTCAATCCCAGGACTCCAGGATCACACCCTGGGCCAAAGGCAGACACTAAACCACTGAGCCACCCAAGGATCCCCTTAACTTAATTTTATTATGGTAGGATCATATAACATGAGGTCTACCCTCTTAAATTTTTAAGTGTACAATATATAATTAAATATAGCCATAATGTTGTACATAAGATCTCTGGAACTTACTCATCTTGCTTGACTGGAGCTTTATGCTCCTTTGTTAGCAACTCATTTCTTTTCCTGCCAGTCACTGGCAATCACCAGCCCACTCTCTGATTCTATGAATTTCATTTTTTTTTTTTTAAATACAACACCTAAGTTTAATCATGCATTATTTGCCTTTCTGTGACTGGATTAATTCATGTTGTATAATGTCCTCCAGGTTCACCCATGTCATCATATATTGCAGGATTCTTTTAAAACTGAATACTATTCCATTGCATGCATGTACCACATTTTCTTTATCCATTCCCCACTCAATAGACATTTAGGTTGCTTCAGTGCCTTGGCTATTGTGAATAGTACCGCAATGAAATGGTAGTGCTAATAGCTCTTCAAAACCCTGATTTCAGGGATGCCTGAGTGGTGGCTCAGTCGGTTAAGCATCAGACTGGTTTCAGCTCAGGTCATGATCTCAGAGTCCTGAGATTGAGCCACCTTGGGGCTGGGGCTCCCTGCTCAGTGGGAGGTCTACTTCCTCGCTCCCTCTCTCTCCCCTCCTCCCCCTCTCACATACATATACTCACACACACACTCTCTCTCAAATAAATCTTTTTTAAAAATTCTGATTTAAAAAAAAAAAAAAACACACAAACCAAAAGAACAACAAAAAATCCTGATTTCAATTCTTTTTGGAAAAATACCCAGAAGTGTGATTACTGAATCATATGGTAGCCGAACTTTTGTTTTTTGAGAAATTTTTGCACTGTTTTTACCATTTCATAGCTACACTATTTTACATTACCACCAGCAGTATATAGTATTCCAATTTTTCTGCATCCCGACACTTGCCTCTTGTTTTGTTTTGGTAATGGCAAACCTGAGGTGATAGCTTATCATGATTTCAATTCACATTGCCCTGATTACTAGTGACACTGAGTATCTTTGCAAATACTTTTTGGCTATTTGCATGTTCTTTGACAAATGTTTATTCACAGCTTTAGCCCATTTTTGAATGGGTTATTAGGTTTTTGTTTTGTTTTTATTGCTATGGATTTGTAGGAGTTTCTTATACATCTTGGAAATTAACATCTTATCAGATATATGGTGTGCAAATATTTTCTCCCATTCCATAAGGTTGCCTTTCACTCTGTCAGTTGTTTCCTCTTCTTTGCAGAAGCGTTTTATTTTGATGTGTACCCTCTTGTCCAATTTTGTTTTTGTTGTCTATGTTTTTGGTGTCATATCCATAAAATGATTACCAAGTCCAATGTCATGAAGATTTTTCTGTCTTCTTCAAGGACTCTGACGGTTTAGTCTTACATTTAAGTTTTTCATTTGTTTTATAAGTTTTTTTGTGCATATGGTATAAAATAAAGGTCTAATTTTACTATTTTGCATAACGATACCCACTTTTCCCAATACTATTGTTGAAGAGATTATGCTTCTCCTACTCTGGATTCTTGGCACCCTTCTCAAAGATCAACTGACCACTGCTGCAAGGATTTATTTCTAGGTTCTCCATTCTGTTCCATTGGTCCACATAACTGTGTTTATACCTCTACCATACGCTTAATTACTTCAATTTTATAACAGTTTAATACTTCAATTTTAAATCAGGAAATGTGAAGCCTCTAGCTTTGTTCTTTCTCAAAGCTGACTTGATTGTTTATGGTTTTTTGTGGTACCATATGGATATACAATGTTTTTTTTTTTATTTCTATAAGAAACTGCTCTTAGAATTTTTTTTGAAAAATTTTATTTACTTGAGAGAGATTGAGAGAGCATAAGCAGGGCAGAGGAAGATGGAGAAGCAGATTCCCCACTGAGCAAGGAGCATGATGTGGGGCTCCATACCAGGACCCTGGGGTTATGACCTGATCAGAAGGTAGACCCTTGACCGTTAACTGACTATGCCACCCAGGCACCCCTGCCTTTAGAATTTTAAAAGCAACACATTGAATTTGCAGATTGATTTATATAGTGTGGATATTTTGCCAATATTATCTTCCAGTCTATAAACACAGGATGTTGTCCCATTTGTTTGTGTCTTAACTTCTTTCATCAATGTGTTGTAGTTTTCATGTAAAAGTCTTTTACCTGTTTAGTGAAGTTTATTCCTAAGTATTTTATTATTTTTAGTTCCATTATAGGTGGTAAAAATATTAATTCACCAGAAATATATAATAATTATAATGATATCTGCACTCAACCTCACAGTGATTCCCCAATATTTGTTCATTTTACTATTACCATGCAATATTGGATGCCCTAAAACTGTTTTAGTTGATAAATAGGAAATGTGATAGGATGACACATTGAAAAGAGAAGTGAGGTTACTTAATATCTTTCTCACTTTATGAATTCTAAGCAAAACAATAAACATATGCTTCTTCTAAATTTTTTCTTCTAAAAAGTGAGATGACAATGTTTTCTTTTTAACATATCCTGATCTTCCTTCCTGCCTTGGGTTTGGGATCTGTGTGAAATCATTTCCCTATCTTCCTCCAACCCCAAGTGGTTCAGTTAGTATATATTGTTATAAACTTTATACTGCAAAGTTGTTAGAGACTTGGGCTTTAGACAAAGCCATGGATTAGAAGTGCCTTCCAAGGAGTAGGTATGGAATTTCCATCTTGAACAGTGAATGTATTGACTACCTAACATGGAGTATGAAAAGGCATGAGAAGCAACAGTAAAGAGGTACCTAAAAACATATCTAAGAGAAATTAACAGGACAGGAGAATTTGGGAAAAAAAAACAGAAAGAGTAATTTAGAAAGCAAGAGGACAAATCAAATGGATTTAAGGATTCAACGAACATCTACGATTTAGGGGAATTGTGATAGAAGGATGCTGTACATGAGAAAGAACTCTGTGGATTACATAACCAAGTTCCCAACACTGCAATCTTTAGCCTGCGGTACCTTTAAAGTCATTTCTGCTGTTAGCCCAATTAATCACATGGCAACCAACATCAAGGCAGTTATTTTCAATATATAACATTTAAACACTTAAAGCACCAGAAAGTCACAGCACATCTGTGTAATATAATCCTAGAGATAAATTTTAAAGTGCCTCTCAGCCTTTCACACTTTGCTGTTTTTTTCTGTCTATCATGTTATCTCATTTCAACCCAATGAATTATTTTGAGCCTGGAAAGTTCATTGATCTGAGCATACCTGTAACAGTACAACATTGGAAAGGAAGAAAGGGGGTGCATCACACCCTACAGCTACTAAAGGTTAAAAAAGAAGAGGAAAGAGGGAGGAACAAAGAAATGAGAAACAGAGGGGAAGAAGGAAGGAAGGAGGAAAAGGAGGGAAAAAACCTAGGACACAAAATTAATAGATATTTTTTTTAAATATAGGTTCAATTTTATTATAGCTATTTTAAGACTTCGGTTTAAATCTGCAAGTTTTAGACTCTGTTGGATTCTGTAACATTTAGAGACAAGGTTTTTATCTTTATACCTAGGATAACATTTGCGACTATTAAAATATAAATATTTGCTGGCTAATTCATTATGCACATCTAGTCCTGCTTGGAATAAATGGTGGCATAATTCTAATTAGTGCTGGTTTATTTTATGTCAGAGTTGGCAGCATTTTAAAAAGTGAATTTTATGAGAAGACTCAGTGTGGTCTTTCCTGCAGTGGAGCTTAATTTGTAACAAAATCTAGCTTACCCTTTAAAACTACCTGTTGATTTTTTTTTTCCTTTAAATTCCTGACCCAAAGCTTGTTGCCAGTGGCACCTCTCTTGACTCTGGTTCATCACAGGGTTTTATTTGTCATGCCACAAAAGGTCATTCCCCAGGAAATGGAAAATTTTATGAAAGAAGCAAGTTGGGATAGGAGGCTACGTATTTCCTACCTTTCAGGTCAGTTCTCCACAAAAACCTGTCTTGTGGGTACCTTGAGCTCCATTAACAGTCAAAACATACTTTCGGGGGGGGAGGAGCAAGATGGCGGAAGAGTAGGGTCCCCAAATCACCTGTCTCCACCAAACTACCTAGAAAACCTTCCAATCATCCTGAAAATCTATGAATTCGGCCTGAGAATTAAAGAGAGACCAGCTGGAACGCTACAGTGAGAAGAGTTCGCGCTTCTATCAAGGTAGGAAGACGGGGAAAAAGAAGTAAAGAAACAAAGGCCTCCAAGGGGGAGGGGCCCGCGAGGAGCCGGGCTGAGGCCGGGGCGAGTGACCCCAGGACAGGAGAGCCCCGTCCCGGAGGAGCAGGAGCTGCACCGACCTTCCCGGGCGGAAAGGGGCTCGCGGGGAGGTGGAGCAGGACCCAGGAGGGCGAGGATGCCCTCGGGCTCCCGGGGACAGTAACAGCAACTGCGCGCCCAGGAGAGTGCGCCGAGCTCCCTAAGGGCTGCAGCGCGCACGGCGGGACCCGGCGGGACCCGGAGCAGCTGAAGGGGCTCGGGCGGCGGCTCCGCGGAGGGGGCTGCGCGGCCCCGGGAGCAGCTCGGAGGGGCTCGGGCAGAGGAAGAGGCTCCGTGCGGAGGGGGCTGCGCGGTTCCAGGAGCAGCTCGGAGGGGCTCGGGCGGCGGCTCCGCGGAGGGGGCTGCGGGGCGGGAGCGCGAATCCACCAGCGCAGGCTCCGGAGCACAGGGCGCCGGGACACAGCCCAGGATCCCGCCTCCCCCGGGACAGGCAGAGGCCGGGAGGGCCCAGGACAGCGAGGACGCTCCTGCCCCAGCTGAGCAGATCAGCGGCCCCGCCCCGGAGCCTCCAGGCCCTGCAGACGGAGTTCCTGCCGGAGCTGAATCCAGGTTTCCAGAGCTGCCCCGCCACTGGGGCTGTTCCTCCTGCGGCCTCACGGGGTAAACAACCCCCACCGAGCCCTGCACCAGGAGGGGCACAGCAGCTCCCCCAACTGCTAACACCTGAAAATCAGCACAGCAGGCCCCTCCCCCAGAACACCAGCTAGACGGACAACCTCCAGGAGAAGCCAAGGGACTTAAAGTACACAGAATCAGAAGATACTCCCCGGTGGTTCTTTTTTTGTTTGTTTGTTTTTGTTTTTGTTTTTGTTTTGTTTTGCTTTTTGATTTGTTTCCTTCCCCCACCCCCTTTTTTTCTCCTTTCTTTTTCTTTCTCTTTTTCTTCTTTTTTTTTTTTTTTTCGTTTTTTTTTTTTTTTCTTTTTCTTCCCTTTTTTTTTTCTTTCTCTTTTCTTTCCTTCTTTCTCTCCTCTCTTTTTCTCTTTTTCCCAATACAACTTGCTTTTGGCCACTCTGCACTGAGCAAAATGACTAGAAGGAAAACCTCACCTCAAAAGAAAGAATCAGAAACAGCCCTCTCTCCCACAGAGTTACAAAATCTGGATTACAATTCAATGTCAGAAAGCCAATTCAGAAGCACTATTATACAGCTACTGGTGGCTCTAGAAAAAAGTATAAAGGACTCAAGAGACTTCATGACTGCAGAATTTAGAGCTAATCAGGCAGAAATTAAAAATCAATTGAATGAGATGCAATCCAAACTAGAAGTCCTAACGACGAGGGTTAACGAGGTGGAAGAACGAGTGAGTGACCTAGAAGACAAGTTGATAGCAAAGAGGGAAACTGAGGAAAAAAGAGACAAACAATTAAAAGACCATGAAGATAGATTAAGGGAAATAAACGACAGCCTGAGGAAGAAAAACCTACGTTTAATTGGGGTTCCCGAGGGCGCCGAAAGGGACAGAGGGCCAGAATATGTATTTGAACAAATTCTAGCTGAAAACTTTCCTAATCTGGGAAGGGAAACAGGCATTCAGATCCAGGAAATAGAGAGATCCCCCCCTAAAATCAATAAAAACCGTTCAACACCTCGACATTTAATTGTGAAGCTTGCAAATTCCAAAGATAAGGAGAAGATCCTTAAAGCAGCAAGAGACAAGAAATCCCTGACTTTTATGGGGAGGAGTATTAGGGTAACAGCAGACCTCTCCACAGAGACCTGGCAGGCCAGAAAGGGCTGGCAGGATATATTCAGGGTCCTAAATGAGAAGAACATGCAACCAAGAATCCTTTATCCAGCAAGGCTCTCATTCAAAATGGAAGGAGAGATAAAGAGCTTCCAAGACAGGCAGCAACTAAAAGAATATGTGACCTCCAAACCAGCTCTGCAAGAAATTTTAAGGGGGACTCTTAAAATTCCCCTTTAAGAAGAAGTTCAGTGGAACAGTCCACAAAAACAAAGACTGAATAGATATCATGATGACACTAAACTCATATCTCTCAATAGTAACTCTGAATGTGAACGGGCTTAATGACCCCATCAAAAGGCGCAGGGTTTCAGACTGGATAAAAAAGCAGGACCCATCTATTTGCTGTCTACAAGAGACTCATTTTAGACAGAAGGACACCTACAGCCTGAAAATAAAAGGTTGGAGAACCATTTACCATTCGAATGGTCCTCAAAAGAAAGCAGGGGTAGCCATCCTTATTTCAGATAAACTAAAATTTACCCCAAAGACTGTAGTGAGAGATGAAGAGGGACACTATCTCATACTTAAAGGATCTATTCAACAAGAGGACTTAACAATCCTCAATATATATGCTCCGAATGTGGGAGCTGCCAAATATATAAATCAATTATTAACCAAAGTGAAGAAATACTTAGATAATAATACACTTATACTTGGTGACTTCAATCTAGCTCTTTCTATACTCGATAGGTCTTCTAAGCAAAACATCTCCAAAGAAACGAGAGCTTTAAATGATACACTGGACCAGATGGATTTCACAGATATCTACAGAACTTTACATCCAAACTCAACTGAATACACATTCTTCTCAAGCGCACATGGAACTTTCTCCAGAATAGACCACATATTGGGTCACAAATCGGGTCTGAACCGATACCAAAAGATTGGGATTGTCCCCTGCATATTCTCGGACCATAATGCCTTGAAATTAGAACTAAATCACAACAAGAAGTTTGGAAGGACCTCAAACACATGGAGGTTAAGGACCATCCTGCTAAAAGATAAAAGGGTCAACCAGGAAATTAAGGAAGAATTAAAAAGATTCATGGAAACTAATGAGAATGAAGATACAACCATTCAAAATCTTTGGGATGCAGCAAAAGCAGTCCTAAGGGGGAAATACATCGCAATACAAGCATCCATTCAAAAACTGGAAAGAACTCAAATACAAAAGCTAACCTTACACATAAAGGAGCTAGAGAAAAAACAGCAAATAGATCCTACACCCAAGAGAAGAAGGGAGCTAATAAAGATTCGAGCAGAACTCAACGAAATCGAGACCAGAAGAACTGTGGAACAGATCAACAGAACCAGGAGTTGGTTCTTTGAAAGAATTAATAAGATAGATAAACCATTAGCCAGCCTTATTAAAAAGAAGAGAGAGAAGACTCAAATTAATAAAATCATGAATGAGAAAGGAGAGATCACTACCAACACCAAGGAAATACAAACGATTTTAAAAACATATTATGAACAGCTATACGCCAATAAATTAAGCAATCTAGAAGAAATGGACGCATTCCTGGAAAGCCACAAACTACCAAAACTGGAACAGGAAGAAATAGAAAACCTGAACAGGCCAATAACCAGGGAGGAAATTGAAGCAGTCATCAAAAACCTCCCAAGACACAAGAGTCCAGGGCCAGATGGCTTCCCAGGAGAATTTTATCAAACGTTTAAAGAAGAAATCATACCTATTCTCCTAAAGCTGTTTGGAAAGATAGAAAGAGATGGAGTACTTCCAAATTCGTTCTATGAAGCCAGCATCACCTTAATTCCAAAGCCAGACAAAGACCCCGCCAAAAAGGAGAATTACAGACCAATATCCCTGATGAACATGGATGCAAAAATTCTCAACAAGATACTGGCCAATAGGATCCAACAGTACATTAAGAAAATTATTCACCATGACCAAGTAGGATTTATCCCTGGGACACAAGGCTGGTTCAACACCCGTAAAACAATCAATGTGATTCATCATATCAGCAAGAGAAAAACCAAGAACCATATGATCCTCTCATTGGATGCAGAGAAAGCATTTGACAAAATACAGCATCCATTCCTGATCAAAACTCTTCAGAGTGTAGGGATAGAGGGAACATTCCTCGACATCTTAAAAGCCATCTACGAAAAGCCCACAGCAAATATCATTCTCAATGGGGAAGCACTGGGAGCCTTTCCCCTAAGATCAGGAACAAGACAGGGATGTCCACTCTCACCACTGCTATTCAACATAGTACTGGAAGTCCTAGCCTCAGCAATCAGACAACAAAAAGACATTAAAGGCATTCAAATTGGCAAAGAAGAAGTCAAACTCTCCCTCTTCGCCGATGACATGATACTCTACATAGAAAACCCAAAAGTCTCCACCCCAAGATTGCTAGAACTCATACAGCAATTCGGTAGCGTGGCAGGATACAAAATCAATGCCCAGAAGTCAGTGGCATTTCTATACACTAACAATGAGACTGAAGAAAGAGAAATTAAGGAGTCAATCCCATTTACAATTGCACCCAAAAGCATAAGATACCTAGGAATAAACCTCACCAAAGATGTAAAGGATCTATACCCTCAAAACTATAGAACACTTCTGAAAGAAATTGAGGAAGACACAAAGAGATGGAAAAATATTCCATGCTCATGGATTGGCAGAATTAATATTGTGAAAATGTCAATGTTACCCAGGGCAATATACACGTTTAATGCAATCCCTATCAAAATACCATGGACTTTCTTCAGAGAGTTAGAACAAATTATTTTAAGATTTGTGTGGAATCTGAAAAGACCCCGAATAGCCAGGGGAATTTTAAAAAAGAAAACCATATCTGGGGGCATCACAATGCCAGATTTCAGGTTGTACTACAAAGCTGTGGTCATCAAGACAGTGTGGTACTGGCACAAAAACAGACACATAGATCAGTGGAACAGAATAGAGAATCCAGAAGTGGACCCTGAACTTTATGGGCAACTAATATTCGATAAAGGAGGAAAGACTATCCATTGGAAGAAAGACAGTCTCTTCAATAAATGGTGCTGGGAAAATTGGACATCCACATGCAGAAGAATGAAACTAGACCACTCTCTTTCACCATACACAAAGATAAACTCAAAATGGATGAAAGATCTAAATGTGAGACAAGATTCCATCAAAATCCTAGAGAAGAACACAGGCAACACCCTTTTTGAACTCGGCCATAGTAACTTCTTGCAAGATACATCCACGAAGGCAAAAGAAACAAAAGCAAAAATGAACTATTGGGACTTCATCAAGATAAGAAGCTTTTGCACAGCAAAGGATACAGTCAACAAAACTCAAAGACAACCTACAGAATGGGAGAAGATATTTGCAAATGACATATCAGATAAAGGGCTAGTTTCCAAGATCTATAAAGAACTTATTAAACTCAACACCAAAGAAACAAACAATCCAATCATGAAATGGGCAAAAGACATGAACAGAAATCTCACAGAGGAAGACATAGACATGGCCAACATGCATATGAGAAAATGCTCTGCATCACTTGCCATCAGGGAAATACAAATGAAAACTACAATGAGATACCACCTCACACCAGTGAGAATGGGGAAAATTAACAAGGCAGGAAACAACAAATGTTGGAGAGGATGCGGAGAAAAGGGAACCCTCTTACACTGTTGGTGGGAATGTGAACTGGTGCAGCCACTCTGGAAAACTGTGTGGAGGTTCCTCAAACAGTTAAAAATATACCTGCCCTACGACCCAGCAATTGCACTGTTGGGGATTTACCCCAAAGATACAAATGCAATGAAACGCCGGGACACCTGCACCCCGATGTTTCTAGCAGCAATGGCCACGATAGCCAAACTGTGGAAGGAGCCTCGGTGTCCAACGAAAGATGAATGGATAAAGAAGATGTGGTTTATGTATACAATGGAATATTACTCAGCTATTAGAAATGACAAATACCCACCATTTGCTTCAACGTGGATGGAACTGGAGGGTATTATGCTGAGTGAAGTAAGTCAGTCAGAGAAGGACAAACATTATATGTTCTCATTCATTTGGGGAATATAAATAATAGTGAAAGGGAAAATAAGGGAAGGGAGAAGAAATGTGTGGGAAATATCAGAAAGGGAGACAGAACATAAAGACTGCTAACTCTGGGAAACGAACTAGGGGTGGTAGAAGGGGAGGAGGGCGGGGGGTGGGAGTGAATGGGTGACGGGCACTGGGTGTTATTCTGTATGTTAGTAAATTGAACACCAATAAAAAAAATAAATAAATAAAAAAAATTAAAAAAAAATAAAAAAAAAAATAAATTTGTAAGCTAAAAAAAAAAAAAAAAAAAAACAAAAAAACAAAACATACTTTCATTTTCAGTGATACTTGGCAACCACGACAGTAATTTTTGTTGCTGTGCAATCTTAGCTGCTAAGCATGAAAGGTATTTGAAGACATGCACAAATATGTGCTGCTAAAAACAGAAAAGGAATTGGCCAAACTACTGTTTCTTCCTTCCCATTGCTGTCTGGTAGCTCCTGGGTTCAACCTGCTTTCACTTCAAAAACTGTATATGAGGAATAACTGGAAATGAAATATCATTCCTCAAGGTTGGATCGGCTTACCTAAATTTTTTCTCTTAGATTTCTACCTCCACAAAGAACTATAAGGCACTGTTGAAATCCTTAAGATAAATCTTTCAGTCATTACTACTTACAAATAGATAAATGTTGATGATCAGCCTGAGGCAAAATCAAGAAATAGATGATGTCAGGGGCTTTTATTTCCCGTTGTAAAGTCAATGCACTGCCTCTGTAGTTGCTGCCAATGCCTGAGGCAGGGTTCAGATGCAAGCCGTGGAAGCATCCTCTGGTCTCCAGTGCATACACTGCATATGCCTTCTAATTTAGAGAATATCCCTCCCTTGATTCACTGGGATGCTTCAGAGCCCAATAGAATGGGAAATTGACAGAGTAGTGCCAAGACTGAATTTTCAATACTGTGTATTTAAGTGAGCTAAGTTTGTCTGGTGTACTTGGACTTTCCTGATTCTGCGTCACTCACTTCTAACCTAATCTATCCAAAGAAGATGACCAAACAGAGGGTTCACCTAGAAATCATTTTCCTGCTAGTCAATCTTTGTTGCTTTTTTCAAAACTTCATCAATGGGGAAAATAGAATGGATTTTCAGAGGTTCTCAAAAGGATATGCTGGACCCCAAATTTTGTCAAGTCTTACATGCAATCTTTGATGCAGCTGGCCTGCCAATGACAGAGTCTATGCTCCAGATGTTCCAAGAAAAATGTAAGCACTGTGTTGTATAATATAGGCTGTGTGCTTTGAGAGAAGAATCCTGGTAAGGAAAGTTTTCATGGAAGAGGTAGCATTTGAGCTGAGTCTCTTAGGATATTTTACATTTTAATAGACTATGGATGCTACTGAAGACAGAGAAAATGAATGTTTTTCTTTTTTTTTTTTTTTTTAAAGATTTTATTTATTTACTCATGAGAGACACAGAGAAAGAGGCAGAGACACAGGCAGCAGGAGAAAGGCTCCATGCAGGGAGCCCAACGTGGGACTCAATCTCAGGTCTCCAGGATCACTCCCTGAACTGAAGGCAGCGCTAAACCACTGAGCCACCTGGCCTACCCAAATGAATGGTTTTCAATACAAGATAATTTTGGGTTTTGACATATTACAGGCATGGTTAAGTTTTTCGTGGAGAGATAATCCTAAAAAAATGAAGAAAAAAAAAAATAAAATAAAAATAAAAAAATAAAATAAAATAAAATAAAAAATAAAAAAATGAAGAAAATAAAAGTAGCCACTAAAGTAATTGGAATTATGAAACCAGATTGCTACTATGTGGATCACATAATTTTGAATTTTAATTATTCAATAAAACAAATGAACAAACTATAAAAAGTTTAAAAATATTAGAATATGGTCAAATAAAATGTTACAGTATAATGAATAATGGATTTTAGTGAAAATGAGTTAACTAAAGAATTTAAGAAGTCACAATGAATAAATACTCTTATCTGGGAACACATGTCCCCATAGAATCATGGATTCTATTCTATTCCTGTCTTCAAAATCTCATGCAATTAGCAGATTTTAACATTAACGAAAATGAAATCTTGAAATGCCATTTGCCAGCTCCCCCTTGAAATTGTCCCTAGTGAGAACACATCTTCTTAGGGAACTAAGACCTCAGAACCATCAGAGGCCAAAGTTGTATTTTATTGTGTGTAATGGTAAGAGGAATGACTCCTCTGTTTTTATTTTTTAGAACCTAAGCCCATACATTATAGCTATAAAAGAAATAGAAGTACATATTAGTATAGGAGATTAGAAATAAACTCTCAGATATAACCTGAGATACTTGAAAAGTGTTCTAAATAAGTCTTCAGAAGCCCACTCCACCATTCTTTTTGGGCTACTAGGTCATTCCCACCATTCTATCAGGCAGGGGATGGTATATGGAAGGAACCATGAATTGCATGGCCATTGGTCTATCGGTATACTTTATTTGCCCCAAAAGTAGTTTCTGGTTCACAAGAAACACTGTGGATAATTTCCTGACAGTGATGTAAAGCAACATCATGAAAAGGTGGTTTTGGCAGGGTAACTATTGGCAGTGAAGGCAAATCTATCTCCAGAATGTGTCTATTCCAAAAAGAACAAATTGCCTCCCTTTCTGTGATGAAAGTAATTGGATACAATCAAATTGTCACCAGGTGGTTCGCTTGTTCATTGGGAAACATTACCATATTGTTGACTCAATGTCACTTTCTGTTGTTGACATCTTGGGTACTCACCAATAGTTACAGCCACATCATTTGCGTGAGTAGAAGCCATGCTGTTCAGTCCATGCATAACTGCAATACCTGCTTCCATGGCCAATTGGTTCATCAGTCCTTTTAACAATGACTGGAATGGCTAAGCAAAGAGATTCACTTACAGCCACATGATGGACCATCTTGTCCACATGACTATTGGGAGCCTTGTCTACTGTGTTTGCTGTTTGTGGACATTTACATAAGACAAAAATATCCTCACACTTTGGGCCCATTCCATGAGGTCTACTCAAGCCTCTTTGTCACCAATTTTCCAAAATTCTTCTAAGTTCACGATCACCCAGCTAAATCATTAGCTCCTGCTCAAAAATCAGTGTGAATCTGGTATTTCTTTACTTCTTTTTCTAGAAAAAGTAAGCAACCAGGTATCTCCTTCAAGTTCACTCTCTAGAAAATATTTCTTCACCTATGTTCTTATGTATCACACCTGAGTGGAGAGAATGCTATAGTCATTCACTTTTAAGTGTTCCTAATATATCATGTGGAACCACCTATAAACTAAATATTATATTTTTCTTTATCAGACAACTTGTCATAGGAAAACCCTCATAAAACCACACACATGGGTTCGTAGAAAGGAGACAGTGCTTTCAAAGTAGATGCACCAGAGTCTAAGCATCTTGCTCATGGAAATTGTGTCTAAAGAATCTGCTCAAGCCCAATATAATCTATACCTCTTCCACCTAATGATGGAATGCTACTGAAAATGCCAAATTCTATGGCTTCTGTGGTCAGAAAACAGCCAGGTTATGATAGACAGCTTAGATAGAAAATATGTTAGGGTCCCTGGTCAAATATTCCTTCTTTCGTAGGACCTAATATTAAACCACCAGTTATTTTGCTACTTTTGTTAATTTCAAAGAATTGTCTTCAGAATATGGAGTGGCTTTTTTTCAAAATTATAAGAATATGTGCTATAGTTTCATAAAGGGTGCTTGTTGTATAAAATAACCTAACTGACACAGACACTCTAAATGTCCTTAAATACTAGGGTTCATATTGCTAACTGGTGGTGCTTTTTACAGAATTCAAGAACTTTCTATCAGTCTGATCTCAGTCAAAACAGTAAGTTTTAGGATTATTTGGTAGATGCATTGCAGCAGCATGCTATTACATATTTCTGTTATATGTTGCCTTTAAAATACAAAAGGCATTATACTATTTTCTTGATGGCAGGAGATTCCAGGTAAGTCTCTTGCCATTTGTTTATTGTAGGTATCTTTTCATGGCTCAGATCAAGGAAAACCCTGGAACTTAATCAAAGGGTCAGAACTTAAATTTTGATGAGTTTTATTTTGCATCCTTATGCAGGCACATATCTTACCAAGGTTTCTGGGGCATTCAATGTATCAGAATTGTATCATTAATAGAATGGACCAGTATGAGGTCTCATAAATTGGTAAAATTATAGAGCTCCCTATATACTACATTTCAAGAAAAAGATGGAGAGTTGATAGATCCCTAAAGAAAGTGAACACAACAATTTTTCCCTTTCTAAGTGAAATTAAATGGGTCTGGTTGTCTATATTTACAGGAAAAGAATTACAAGCATTTATTGCATCATTAGTTGCCAGGTACTAGGGGCTATCTATATCCTCTAGAAAAGTCCCTGCATCTTTGATAATGGCTGATTGGAGTCTCCAGCTGTGTAAGTTTATGATACGTATGGTTATTTCAAAATCCATCCTAGCTACTTTATCTTTAGTATAGGTTAGTTGCTGCCTTTTAGTCTGTGATATCATCATCACTTTGTATTTCCTGGCATATCATTCACTCCATCTTATGGTCTCTCTCACTAGATCATGAACTCCTTGACACAAGAATATATGCCATTTCTGCATCTTCAATGTTCCTAAAATAAAATAGGCACTTAAAATCATCAGTAGATTTTATTTTAATTAAAAGTTTATTATGTCCATTGACAGATGAACGGATAAAGAAGATGTGGTATTAGATACAATTGAGTATTAGCCATCCTAAAGGATGAATACCTACAATTTACATTGATGTGGATGAAACTGAAAAGTATTATGCTAAGTGAAATAAGTCAACCAGAGAAAGACAATTATCATATGGTTTCACTCATATGTGGAATATAAGAAATAGTGCAAGGGACTATAAGGGAAGGAGGAGAAACTAAGTAGGAAAACAAACCATGAGAGGCTCTTGACTTTGGGAATCAAACTGAGGGTTGATGAAGGTGGGTGGCGATGGGTGGGCTAACTGGATAATAGGCATTAAGGAGAGCACATGATGTGATGAGCACTGGGTGTTACACTCAACTGTTGAATTTTTGAATACTACATCTGACACTTAGTGATGTCCTATATGTTGGCAATTGAATTTAAATTTTAAAAAAGAAAAAAAAAGCTTATCAAATGAATTTTACTAGTAAAAATGTCTGTTTTATTTTTTTAATAATAAATTTATTTTTTATTGGTGTTCAATTTGCCAACATACAGAATAACATCCAGTGCTCATCCCGTCAAGTGGGGGATGCCCGTCACCCATTAACTCCCGTCAGTGCCTGTCACCCATTAACTCCCACCCCCCGCCCTCCTCCCCTTCCACCACCTCAGTGCCTATCACCCATTAACTCCCACACCCCACCTTCCTCCCCTTCCACCACCGCTAGTTCATTTCCCAGAGTGAGGAGTCCTTATGTTCTGTCTCCCTTTCTGATATTTCCTACCCATTTCTTCTCCCTTCCCTTCTATTCCCTTTCACTATTATTTATATTCCCCAAATGAATGAGAACATATAATGTTTGTCCTTCTCTGATTGACTCATTTCACTCAGCATAATACCCTCCAGTTCAATCCACATTGAAGCAAATGGTGGGTATTTGTCGTTTCTAATGGCTGAGGAATATTCCATTGTATACATAAACCACATCTTCTTTATCCATTCATCTTTCGATGAACACCGAGGCTCATTCTACAGTTTGGCTATTGTGGCCATTGCTGCTAGAAACATCCGGGTGCAGGTGTCCCGGTGTTTCACTGCATCTGTATCTTTGGGGTAAATCCCCAACAGTGCAATTGCTGGGTCGTAGGGCAGGTCTATTTTTAACTCTTTGAGGAACCTCCACACACTTTTCCAGAGTGGCTGCACCAGGTCACATTCCCACCAACAGTGTAAGAGGGTTCCCTTTTCTCCGCATCCTCTCCAACATTTGTGGTTTCCTGCCTTGTTAATGTTCCCCATTCTCACTGGTGTGAGGTGGTATCTCATTGTGGTTTTGATTTGTATTTCCCTGATGGCAAGTGATGCAGAGCATTTTCTCATGTGCATATTGGCCATGTCTATGTCTTCCTCTGTGAGATTTCTCTTCATGTCTTTTGCCCATTTCATGATTGGATTGTTTGCTTCTTTGCTGTTGAGTTTAATAAGTTCTTTGTAGACCTTGGATACTTGCCCTTTATCTGATACGTCATTTGCAAATATCTTCTCCCATTCTGTAGGTTGTCTTTTAGTTTTGTTGACTGTATCCTTTGCTGTGCAAAAGCTTCTCATCTTGATGAAGTCCCAATAGTTCATTTTTGCTTTTGTTTCTTTTGCCTTTGTAGATGTATCTTGTAAGAAGTTACTGTGGCCGAGTTCAAAAAAGGTGTTGTCTGTGTTCTCCTCTAGGATTTTGATGGAATCTTGTCTCACATTTAGATCTTTCATCCATTTTGAGTTTATCTTTGTGTATGGTGCAAGAGAGTGGTCTAGTTTCATTCTTCTGCATGTGGATGTCATTAAAGGCTTTTGAATTGGCAAAGAAGAAGTCAAACTCTCCCTCTTTGCCAATGACATGATACTCTACATAGAAAACCCAAAAGCCTCCACCCCAACATTGCTAGAACTCATACAGCAATTTGGCAGCATGGCAGGATACAAAATCAATGCCCAGAAGTCAGTGGCATTTCTCTACACTAACAATGAGACTGAAGAAAGAGAAATTAAGGAATTAATCCCATTTACAATTGCACCCAAAAGCATAAGATACCTTGGAATAAACCTAACCAAAGAGGTAAAGGATCAATACCCTAAAAACCATAGAACACTTCTGAAGGAAATTGAGGAAGACACAAAGAGATGGAAAAATATTCCATGCTCATGGATTGGCAGAATTAATATTGTGAAAATGTCAATGTTACCCAGGGCAATTTACACGTTTAAGGCAATCCCTATCAAAATACCATGGACTTTCTTCAGAGAGTTAGAACAAATTATTTTAAGATTTGTGTGGAATCAGAAAAGACCCCGAATAGCCAGGGGAATTTTAAAAATGAAAACATATCTGGGGGCATCACAATGCCAGATTTCAGGTGGTACTACAAAGCTGTGCTCATCAAGACAGTGTGGTACTGGCACAAAAACAGACACATAGATCAATGGAACAGAATAGAGAACCCAGAAGTGGACCCTCAACTTTATGGTCAACTAATATTCGATAAAGGAGGAAAGACTATCCACTGGAAGAAAGACAGTCTCTTCAATAAATGGTGCTGGGAAAATGTCTGTTTTAAACTTTTTCCTTTACCTGAAATGTTTAAGTATATAAAATGTTTTCTAAAATATTTCTAATATGTTAGAATCTTTAACTATATCATGACCTTTAATATTCTATGACTTTATGGTATGAGTATATATAAGACTGAAACAAAATGTTTCCTTGCTTGCTTTGGGTTTTCCAAATAACTGCTTAACTATAAAAAATCATGAAGTGTTAAGATATAGATCTATTAGATTCCATAAACTAATGTAACACAATTTTAAACAAGTTTGAAAACTGAGAAAAGAAATATTTAGGTCTTTAGAAAGCTCTCAAGCTTCTAAGAGTCAAGTGATGCATTACTATTCCTGTAATTTTAATTTTATTTTAGGTATATTCAGGTAATAATACCCATATCAAAACACCTAATTTATAGGTAGGTAATATTTTTGTATTAGTAGCCTCTGGCCCACTAATTTTTATGACTTCAACCACAAATATAATGCCCTAAACACTAGTATGGGGAAAATAACTATATCTCAAAATATTCAGACTATGATAGTCACCAAAAATACCCATAATTTTTATAACATGTTGATATATATTCACAGTCATTTGAATATATACCATAGTTGTTATGCTTCTCCAAAATTTTTTTTTAGAAAATGATGAATATGGCTTTGATTCCTAGAAATCTACCTTGTAAGCACTAAAACAAAATCTACTTGCAATATCAAAATTGAAACTTAGTAAGAATGATGACACAAACTTGTATTTGTGTTAATTTTCTTATATACAAATATGCCAGATTTTAAAAGTATATTTTATATATTTTTTTATTGCTTATCTGTTACTTTTCAATATCTCTACTAGATAAAAGATAACCATTTTTGAAGCATAATAAGTGAGGCTTTATTAAATTGAAACAATAGTAAACAGTTCTCAGTGAGCCAGTGCTGACTCTTCTGTCAGGGGCTATCCATGGACTGATCCTCATGGAAGTCATAAATTTCATGAGAGTTTTCTGAAGTGTAGCATGTACAGTTAATAATTTGTTAAATATTTTAACAACTTTTATACCACTGTATTTAATATATACAATCTTGGGCTCTGTCATTGCTAACATTTGTCAATAATAGCTGTTATAGTGTTACAACTATGTAGATATATATAAATATCTAACTTATATTTTAGAAACAACTTGGTATATGCAAACCAAATAGTAACCACAAAGCAAAAACCTAGAGTCCATACACAAAAGATAAAAAGAAAGAAACATAAGCATCCCACTAAAATCATCAAACCACAAAGGAAGAGAGCAAGATAAGAACCAAAGAACTATAAAACAGCTGGAAAATAACTAACAAAATGGCAATAAGTTAATATCTATCAATAATTATTTTTAATGTGTATGAACTAAATTCTTCAATCAAAAGATTTTTTTTTTTTATTCATTTAGCTACTCTGCAAGACCCATCTATGGCTGGCTGGGTGTCTGCCTTCAGCTCAGGTCATGATCTCAGGGTCCTGGGATTGGGCTCCCTGCTCAGTGGGGAGTCTTCTTCTCCCTCTTCCTCTGCTGCTCTATCTGCTTGTGTATGCTCTCTATCAAATAAATAAATAAAATCTTTAGAAAAAAATGAAAATTAAAAAAAACAACAGCAGAAACAAGACCCATCTAAATGTTGCCTATAGAAATGTAACGACCTTGGGGTGCCTGGGTGACTCAGTGGTTGAGCATCTGCCATTAGCTCAGGTCATAATCCTGAGCACTTGGGATTGAGTCCTGCATCAGGCTCCCCACAGGGAGCCAGCTTCTCCCTCTACATATGTCTCTGCCTCTGTGTGTGTGTGTGTGTGTGTGTGTCTCATGAATAAATAAATAAAATCTTAAAAAAAAATGTAAGGAACTTTAGATGCAGGGACTCACACAGACTGAAACAGAAAGGATAGAAAAATACATTCCATGCAAATGGAAACCAAAAGTAATCTGGGACAGCTGCCCTTACACCAGACAAAATAGACTTTAAAATAAAGACTGTATGTATTAAAAGGCAAAGAAAGGAATTGCATAATGATGATGAGATCAATCCAACAAGACAGCATAATATTTTAAGCATTTATATACCCAAAATAGTGTAGCACCTAAATATATAAAGTGATTATTAGCAGACCTAAAAGGAGAACAACAACATAGTAATATCAAGTGACTTTCATCAATGGATATATCATTGAGAGATAAAATTATTAAGGAAATATTGACCTTAAATGATATGTTAGACTGGATGGATATAACAGATATTTACAGAACATTCTATCTAAAAGCAGAATACACATTCTTCTCAAGTATACATGCTCCAGGATAGATTACAGTCCACAAAATAAGTCTTAATAAATTTAAGATGATTGAAATCAAATTAAGCATCTTTTCTGACCACAGTGGTATGAAATGAAAAATCTATTGTATGGAGAAAACTGGAAAATTCACAAATATGTAGAGATTAAATAACATGCTACTCAACAATTAATGGTTCAAAAAGATATCAGAAGAAAGGGAAAAAAAAAACTTTGCGACAAATAAAAATGGAAATATTATATACCGAAATTTATAAATTCAGCTAAAGCAATTCTAAGAGAGAAGCTCAGGGATCCCCGGGTGGCTCAGCAGTTTAGCGCCTGCCTCTGGCCCAGGACATGATCCTGGAGTCCTGGGATCAAGTCCCATGTCAGGTTCCCTGCATGGAATCTGCTTCTCCCTCTGCCTGTGTCTCTGCGTCTCTCTCTCTCTCTCTCTCTGTCTCTCATGAATAAATAAATAAAATCTTAAAAAAAAATAAGAGAGAAGCTCATAATGACATAGGCCTACTTCAAAGAGCAAGAGAAGTCTCAGCCTAACTTTTCACCTCAAGGAACTAGAAAAAGAAGGACAAGTGAAGTTCAAAGTTAGTAGAAGGAAGGAAATGACAAGGATTAGGGCAGAAGTAAATGAAATAGAGACTAAAAAGACAAGGGAAAAGGACAATGAAAGAGCTTATTCCATGAAAAGATAAACAATATTGAGAAACCTTCAGCTAAACTCACCAAGAGAAAAAGAGGGAGGACTTCAATGAGTAAAATCAGAAATGAAAGATCTATTTCAACTGATAACCACAGAAATACAAAGAACCAAAAAATACAGCTATTTACAATTATATGTCAACAAACTGGGCAACCTAAAATAAATAGAGAAATCCCTAGAAACATATAACTACCAAGAGTGAACCATAAATAAATAGAAAATCTGAATAAATCAACTACTAGTAAGGAGACTGAATCAGTAATCAAAAACATTTCAATAAACAAAATTTCAGGACCAGACAGCTTTATTGGCAAAGTCTACCATTCAAAGAAAAATTAATACGAATCCTCAAATTCTTCTAAAAAATTAAAGAGGAGGGAACACTTCCAAAGTTATTTTGCAAGACCAGCATTAACCTGCTATCAAAACCAGACAAGAATGCCACCAAGGAAGAAAATTATAGGCCAGTATCCTTGATAAACATAGATACACTTCAGCTCAGTCATGATCTCGGGGTCCTGAAATTGGGCCCCATATCAGACAGTCTGCTTCTCCCTCTATCTGCCCCTCCCCCACCTGCTTGTGTTCTCTCTCACTCTCAAATAAATAAATAATTTTTTTAAAAAAGAATGAAGTACCTAGGAATAAATTTAATCAAGGATATGAAACACCTATATGCTGAAAACTATAAAACATTAAGGGAAGAAAATTGAAGAAGATATAAATAAATGGAAAGATTTTCATAAATGGAAAGATTTTCATAAATGGAAAGATACTCATGGATTGAAAGAATTATTGTTAAAATGTTCACATTATCCAAAGCCATCTGCATATTCAACCAAATTCTATCAAAATTCTCTTTTTCACAGTAGAAAAAAGAATCTTAAAATTTGTATAGAACCACGAAGGATTTCAAATAGCCAAAGAAATCTTGAGAAAAAAGAATAAAGCTGGTGGAGTCATGCTCCCTGAATTCAAACTGTTATTACAAAACTATGGTAATTAAAACAATATGGTATTGGCATAAAAACAGAAATGTAGATCAAGGCAACAGAATAGAGAGCTCAGAAATAACCCATACTTATATAATTTGCAACAAAGGAGACAAGAATATACAATGAGGAGGAGTTAGTCTCTTCAATAAATGGTGTTGGGAACACTGGACAGCCACATGCATAAGAACGAAACTAGACCATTATCTTACACCATATTCCATTTTTTTTAAGATTTTTTATTTATTTATTCATGAGAGACACACAGAGAGAGAGAGAGAGACAGAGACAGGCAGAGGGAGAAGCAGGCTCCATGCAGGGAGCCCAATGTGGGATTCGATCCCGGGTCTCCAGGATTGCGCCCCGGGCCAAAGGCAGGCGCGAAACCGTTGCGCCACACAGGGATCCCCCCATATTCCAAAATTAAAATGGATTAAAGACTTGAGCATAAGACATGAAACCATAAAACTCTAGAAATTATGGGTGGTAAACTTCTTGATATTGTCTTAGCAATGATTTTTTTTTTTTTTTTGACACCACGGTAAAAGAAACAAAAGCAAAAATAAACTAGTGGGGCTATATGAAACTAAAAGTCTTCTGTAGAGCAAAGAAAACCATCATCAACATAAGAGGGCAACCACCTGAATGGGAGGAAATATTTGCCAACCATATATCTGATAAGGGGTTAATACCTATACTATATTTATATATTTATATTATATATATACAAAATTCATACATCGAAAATGATAAGAAATGACAAGCGTTGGGGAGGAACGGGGAAAAGGAAACCCTTGTCCACTTGGTAGGAATACAAATTGATGCAGGCACTCTGAACGACAGTATGGAGTTTCCTAAAAAATTAAAAACAGACCCACTTTGTAATCTAGCAGTTCTACTCTTGGATATTTATCAGAAGAAAACAAAACACTAACTCAAAAAGATATATGCACCTCAATGTTTATTGCAGCACTATTTACAATAGCCAAAATATGGGGAAAATCTAACTGTTCACAGATGATTGACAGATGAATGGGTAAAGAAATCGTGGTGTGCACACAATGGAATATTATTTCAGCCATAACATAGAAGACAATCCTGCCATTTGTAGCAACATGGATGGAACTTGAGGACATGGTGTTAAATGAAATAAGTCAGACAGAGAAAGACTAAATTGCATGGTATCATTTATATGATGAATGTGGAAAAAAAGGCAGACTCATTGAAACAAAGTAGAAAAGTAGTTTCCAAGAACTAGGGAATGGGCAAAATAGGGAGAAATTGATAAAAGGGTAAAAGCTTTCAGCTTTTAAAAAAAAGTCAGTAGTAGTATCTACAAACTTCTAATTCTATACACAGAATTTCAAAAACCTTGTGTCATTTTAAACATATAGATTCTGATTAAGCTCATTAAGTTAAATTATGACCTATAACTTTGTATTAATTTATCAGCTATATTATTTTATTGATGGAAACTAGTATTTTGAAATGAATTTTGAATTCAAATATAAAATTTTAAGTGTATCCAAGCAACATAGCTGTTAGCATCATATGAATATATTGTTTATCCCAATTTGTTTTAGAATTTTCTTGCATATATTTGGGTTCCCACATATCCCTCAAATCTGAGCATAAAAGTCTGGTTTTATTTAAAAGTGATATGACTCTTGGGACGCCTCAGTGGCTCAGTGGTTGAGCATCCACCTTTGGTTCAGGGTGTGATCCTGGAGTCCTGAGATCAAGTCCCACATCGGGCTCTCTGCATGGAGCCTGCTTCTCCTCCCTCTGCCTATGTCTCTGCCTCTCATTGTGTCTCTCGTGAATAAATAAATAAAATCTTTTTAAAAAATAAAAAAAAGTGATGAGACTCT
Source organism: Canis lupus baileyi (assembly GCF_048164855.1). Lineage (NCBI taxonomy): Eukaryota > Metazoa > Chordata > Mammalia > Carnivora > Canidae > Canis > Canis lupus. The sequence goes on from NC_132852.1 coordinate 57,348,006, forward strand.
GGACAGCATATTCAATTTCTATGGATCTTGTATTTTAATTGTCAGAATGAAGATAAATTTTATGCAGCTCCAAGTTGGATTAAGTGGAGATATACACATAAAACTACTTAGCACAAAATTCAGCACATGATAAATGCTTAATAAATTTAGCTTTTTTTTTTTTAAGAAAAAAAGATTTTACTCATTTATTCATCAGAGACACAGAGAGAAAGAGAGGCAGAGACACAAGCAGAAACACAGGCAAAAGGGGAAGCAGGCTCCATGAGGAAGCCTGATGTAGGACTCATTCCCGGAACTCCAGGATCATGCCCTGGGCCAAAGGCAGGCACTAGACCTCTGAGCTACCCAGGGATCCCCTAAATTTAGCTTTTATTATATTTTTTGTGAGGCACTACTTTAGGCACATTCACATACTTATAAAACACTTCACAATTATTAATTTCAAAATAGGAAATAAAATCCATATTAGTGTATCACCCATATTTCAAGCATATTATACTTAAATGAGGTCAAATAAATCTCAGAAGAAATAGAAGAAAAAAGCAAATAAGTTATATGTAACCTGGAAGTGAGGGTGACCCATTGCAGGGAATGGAGTATTAATAGAAGGGAAATAGGCTCCCTCTCAATCCCATTGGCTTGGTGGTAACTGAGAGACATATAACCTGATTCTCTTATTAGTACCAGGATAAACTGTATGTTCTTTCCCATCAGAAGAGAAGTCTCTGCGTTACATGCCAACTACCTGACTTAGAACTCCCATCAGTTGATTATTCAGGACCTGCATTAAATAGCCAATTTGTGCCATATAAGGTTGGTTACTCCCCCCCTGAATGGAATTCATGATATATTGTTTCATAGCCAACTACTTTACAAAGGAAGTTCCCATTGTGCATGCAAATTTGGGTAATTACTCTTCCTGTTGAATACGCTTGTTATTGTGTTATGTTTATTTAAAGGACATAGGTTCTATGTAGAAATATATATATCTATCATTTAATTAAGGGCAGGTAACATTATCCTCAGTTTATAGAGTAGATATGTGAGTTTTAGAACCATTAAAGGCCTTTTAGAAAAAATGAGTAATGGATCTAGACAGAGGCTGGTACCTTTAATGTGATCTACTTTAAATAGGGTAAAATTGAACTACTTTTAGTGTAGAACACTTTCAACAACCTATGCATAAATGATACAAATATATCTTTTTAATCACTGTTTTTTTCTAATAATAAAAAAACTTAAAAGCTTAAATTTTGTTCGGTTCTCTGCTTAACACTTCTTCGTGACATAAATTGTTACATACACACTTATATGACTTTAGTAATCCTTTTATTTTCAGACTAGAAATGGATCTAGACATAAAGCCAAAAATACATCCTATATTATGATCTTATTGTGAAAAAAATGTAAGATTCTTGTCTCAATTATTTTTTTCCAGACCAGGGCCCAGCTCTATCTCTTAAACTGTGTTTAAAAACTTTTATAGTTCATAAAACTATCATTATCCTTTAACTACAGAGATTGGCCTTTGCTAATTTGCTAAGAAAGCAGAGACGCAAAATAGCCTTTCTTAAAGGGTTTCAGGGAAAAATTATTTTTCCAATGTGTCAAACACACACACACACACACACACACACACACACACACACACATACTTTGTAGTTAAATGAGATTGAAAATATTTGGTTAAAAAAAGCTCAATAAATTTTGCCTACTCTAAGATAATGAAGGTAAGTTCCTATGATATCGTCTAGATTATCAGAAATAGAAATTCTATCTATTATAGAAATAGATAATTGTTTTGCCTCTCACATTTAGATGTACCACTGACCTGAAATTATGTATAGTAGTTTTACATATGGTACAAGTACTATTTTTCCTCAAAACTTTTCCCACAGGACTACAATTATTTTAAATCACATGTTTATATATGCTAGATTCTAGTTGTAGGCCCTCTATCATGTTCATTTTGTTTTTCCTTGTACTACTGCCTTATTATCTTAATTATTGTTAACTTCATTATAATTAGAGTGAGGCCACCCACCTTTAAGATACTTGGTTATCATTGGCCATTTCTATTTCCACTTAAATTTTAGAATAAGCTTATCAATTTCCACTAATAATCAAATACTCAGACTAACATTACTGGGGAAATTTTGATTGGGTTTGAATTGAATTCATTAATCAGTTTAGGAATAATTGCTATCTTTAAAATATTGTCTTTTAATCTCTGAGACATGTTTTTCCATTTATTTAGTTCTTTAAATTTGTTTTATAATTTTATGTAAAGAGATATTTAACAATTTTGGGGTCAGTTCTATATGCTGTGGATATTTGTTATTAATATATGTATTTAATAATGCTATGGTTATTATTAACTCTCATAATTTTTTAACTTGAAGGTAGTATACATAAATTTAACTGGTTATTTTTGTGATGGTTTTGTTGTTGTTGTGTTTTTTTCCCCCAGTAGGCTCCATGCCCAATGTAGAGCTTGAACTCACAACCCTGAGATCAAGAGTTGCATACTCCACTGACTGAGTCAGCTAGGCACCCCTGATTGATTATTTTTATTTATTTTTTATTTTTTTTATTTTTATTTTTTAATTTTATTTATTTATGATAGTCATCACACAGAGAGAGAGAGAGAGAGAGACAGAGAGAGGCAGAGACACAGGCAGAGGGAGAAGCAGGCTCCATGCACCGGGAGCCAGACATGGGATTCGATCTCGAGTCTCCAGGATCGTGCCCTGGGCCAAAGGCAGGCGCCAAACCGCTGCGCCACCCAGGGATCCAATTTTTATAACTTTCTTTTATACAATAACTTTGCAAAATATCAATAATTAATTCCTATATTTAATTAGATATTCTTTTAGATAGTTTTCAAACAGAGCCATGTAATTTGCTTTATAAATAGATTTATTTTGGATTTACTTTATCTGGTCACACCTCTTTCTTAGTATTTTTATTTTGTTTTCATGAATGATTAATGCAATAAAAGGTCCATTGGAAATAATATATTATGTTATATATAATATAGATCACATATCAGATGCTAATAGTTCCACATTCACTGAATATCTGAAAGCATAATTTGTCTTCCTTCATCTTCTCCGTAATTTGGCCAAAGGAAGTCTGCATAGAATGCTCCTCAAAACTCTAAAAAGATGACTGATTGACAGTGTTCTTCAATAAAAGAGCTCTGGCTAAGTATTGAATTGGCTTTTACAAAGAACCTGGATTCTTAAGAAATCCAAGGGACTTAAATTTCAACAGCTCATCCATGAGATACTGAGTTAAAGAAATCTGTTAGGGAAAACCAGAGTGCTTTTAATTAAGGCTAATCGGGAAAAAAAAAAAAAAAAAAGAAAAAAGAAAACTAAGCATACAAAATGGAAACTCAACCCACAGAGAATGGAAAAATCTGAGTTTGTGGCCTGGGATTCAGCCACAGGATTTAAAAATCCATGGAAAAGACCAAGACTTGACAGAGCATTGTATCCACTCTGAAAGTCCTTCCAGAAATGGCAGCCCTACAAGAGTGCTACTTTAAGAAAAAAAGCAGAATGTGTGAGATTCAAAAGAGCTAGAACTTTCTCAAAAAACATAGTAGATGGAGGGCATTGTTATAGTGTGAAGACATCCCTTCAATGAATTAGGACTTCTCCATTCTCAAAAGACCCTACAGGAATTATAAATGATTAAAATGAGGGCAAACCCATAAGTGTAAAAAGAACAAAATGAGTCAGGGTTAATATACAGGGGAAACTATGTTTTCTGTAAAAGTAAAGCATATGGTATCATATTAGTTAAAGAAACATGTAGTTCAAATTCCAGATTATGGTAGATGAGAAATGCAAATATAAGGGGACTGAACTGCACAGCTGAAACCCAGAAAGTCTTTCTACTTGGATTTAGATATAATAATAAAACTGAAATATTTGGTGAAATATAAGATGAAGCCATTTGCATTTACCATACACACAGACACACATAGAACTGAACTGTTGATCCATCTCCAAAAAAAAACCTAAATAAACACCTTAGAATTAACCTGTAGACTGTACATTACTTTTCTAGAATAATGTGTTTCTGATTCTGAATTTGTGGCGCCTCTCATTTTAGAGATAGTTTTCTACCATTTCAGTATGAAGAAAAGTTTACCAGTCAGCTCAGTACCTATGGATTAGACATTCTATTCAAGAAAGAATGCTAGTGAAAAATTTTAGTCTGCATACCCAACAGTTGAGCAGACAAGATATGTAGAACTAACTTTCGAATTCTTTGTTCCTCAGTTAGAATGAAAAAACAGTATTAATCAATATATAAAGAAAATCAGCAGCATGAAAGGAGAAAACCCAGTAAAACACACAAAACTATGACCAAAAGAGGAATTTTCGGTCACAACAGGAGAGAATTTTTAAAAATTTATTATCTTCAGAAGGGTTCTAGATGATGTTTCTATGAAACAAGAGTCATGAATAGAATTGAGTGAAAACTCTCCAAAAACTGAGAAATTTTGGCAGTTAAAAATATATCAACAAATTAAAAATTAAAAGAATTAGAAGATAAATGAGTTGTTCTTCTGCAACATGTATGTGAAAACATAAAAAGAAGCCAATAAAAGCCTGAGTTGCACAGAGATTGTGACACTACAGTTCATGGAAGTTCTTTATTACCTACATACAAGTTGACTTCTCAGTGAAAAATATCTGCATGATGACAACAATGCAAACAGTAGTGTTCAGCTTTACAATCAGTCTGTACACGAACACCACAGAATGTGGTTTTAAGATGCAAATAAAAGTAAATGTATTCAATTTTGAAATATCATTTTAATTTTAGTTAGATAATGTTAAAATATGGAAGGTTAGAATGAGTCAAGAGTGGAATATGGATTTTTATCTCTTCATTTAGATAATAGGAATTCAACATATTCAGAAGAGAACAATAAGTAAAAGTGTTATTATCTTATTGAAAGTTGTTTTTTTTAAAGGTTTTATTTATTTATCCGTGAGAGACAGAGACAGAAACAGAGAGAGAGAGAGAGAGGGAGAGAGGCAGAGACACAGGCAGAGGGAGAAGCAGGCCCCATGCAGGAGCCCAACATGGGACTCCATCCTGGATCTCCAGGATCACACCCTGGGCTGAAGGTGGTGCTAAACTACTGAGCCACCGGGCTGCCCTTTTTGAAAGTTTTAAGTAGCCACTCTAAACATGTAAATAAACGTGAAGTTTAGAAGGGAAAGAATGGAAATGAAAGATTAGTGAGACTGTAACTATTGAATAATGATAGCTGAAAGCAGTGATATGTTAAAAAGGATGACAGTACATTTAAAAGCAGAGAATAAATTAATATGAATATCAATATGAAAATAATAGCTGGCGATGCAGTTATAGAACTAAAACTAGACCTTATAGAGATTAAATGCTTTCTTACTTTAGACTCAAATATTACTGTATGAGAAATGAAAATCTTTGATTTCCTCAAAAGCATGTTTCCTACCCAAGGAAACAAATCAAAATTAAACCCTTATATTAATCCATCATTTAAAAAGTATTTGTGTCAGGGTTAGGGCACACTTGGGTGGCTCAGTGTGTTACGTGTTCAACTCCTGGTTGTGATCTCAGGGGTTGTGGCATCAAGCCCATGTTGGGCTCTGCACTCAGTAAGGAGTCTGTTTGGCATTCTCTCTCCCTACCCGTCTGCCCTTTCCCCTGCTCATGCTGTCTCTCACTCTCTTTCTAAAATAAATAAAATCTTTAAAAATATATTTTTTTATGCAGGAAATGAAGTTTCCTCTTAATAAAAAAAGTAACCCAATTGAATGAAGAACCATGATAAATGTAAAATGAAAAAAAGTCAGTCAACATATTTATTTATTTATTTTCTTATTGAGAGAGAGAGCAAGTGGGGAGGGGGACAGAGGAAGAGTGAGAGAGAATCTCAAGCAGACTTCTCACTGAGTGTGGAGCCCCACTGGGGTCTTGAGCTTACAACCCTGAGATCATGAACTGAACTAAAATCAAGAGTTGGACATTTAACTGACAGAGTCACCCAGGTGCCCTGGAAAGTTTCTTTATTTCTAGACAAAGTAAAGAATTCAGAAAGTCAGTGATTAAGTGAAGGAGTTGAACAGTGTTGCTAACTAAAATTTAAAAAGTGATAGAGTATAGAGACAGAGTGAGACAAAAATCCTATGATTATCCACAGTCACAAATCTAGCATTTGGAATGGAATAAAAACTCAAGGTCAGACAAAGTTTTAGCCATTAATTTAACTTGTCTTCAATCATTTTGTGTACCTTATGTGATGCAGATGCAAAAATTATAAAGGTTTTTCCCTTAATTAAATATTAGGGTAGAGTATTTCAGTTAAACAGACAGGATTTCTAAAACAACAACTTGGGGCACCTGGTGGCTCAGTTGGTTAAAGAGCCAGCTCTTGGTTTGGGCTTTAGGTTATGTTGTGAGGGGTTGTAGGATCAAGCCCAGAATCAGGCTCCCTGCTCAGTGGGAAGCCTGGTTCTTCTCCTTCTGTCCTCCCCACTGGCTCATGTTCTCTCACATGTACTCTCTCTCAAATAAATAAATAAAATCTTAAGAAAAATAAAGAAAGAAATGAAAATAAAACAACTTGATCAAATTCTGTATGGGAAAGAATACCACTTATTTTAATTTATGATTAATTTAGTTGAATAATTTTATTTGATAGTAAATATACATTAAACTTAATACATGGCCAAGATAACATTGCTGGTGAAATACTCAATTTTCAATTTCCTTACTTTTATGTAACTAATACTGCAACCCTTAATATAGTCATAATGTATTTTTATACTATAATGAGTGAAACTGATTTTGATAATTAATTAAATTATCTCAATCAAATCTTAAGTATCTCAAAAATGTACTGTGCTACATTATCCCACTAGTTTTGACTTGATTAACTGAAGATACTGAAAAAGTCTTTCCTGCCCTATCTTATGTGACACTGGAAGTACCAGAATCTCTTTTGCTTTTTCCTGTTTGACTTGAAGAATAACACTGTTTTTTAACATTTTTGGAATACTGATTTTTAATGCCATTAATGTTAAGTTCCATAGAATTTTAAACCTTTAAAACTGAATCTTATTAAGTCATTTGCTCACAAGCCTCAGTTCTCTGGCTCCCCAGACAAAAACTAAACAATCATGGGTCATTTCTTTGTTCTTTTTTTTTTTTTTTTTTCATTTCTTTGTTCTTAAACAGTGGAAAACAGATCATTTAAATACATCAGTGGGGTGGGCAGCAGATGCAGACAATATCTCTGTTACAGACTGGGAGAGAATATTTGCAAATTACATATCTGATAAAAAGACTTGAATATATAACATATATACATTACAATTCTCAAAATTTAAAACAATTTAATTAAAACATGAGCAAAATCTTGAACAGCTATGGAAGCTTTACAGATCCCCCCCCCCAAAAAAAATGCTCAACAACATTAGTCATTAGTAGAATGCAATTTAAATCAAAGGAATGCCACACCAAATCTATTAGAATGACTACAATGAGAAAGACTGAACACATCAAGTATTGGGAAGAATGTGTATAAATGGAATCCTTTTATATTGCAATTGTACAAGTACTTTGGAAAATAAGTTGGTGGATTTTCTTTAAATATATACCATGATATGATCCAATCATTTAATTACTAAGGATTTATCCAAGAAAGCATTTGCCCATACAAATATTTGTACAAGATTGTTCATAACATCTTTATTTTCAATAGCCAATAACTGGAATCAACCCAAATCTCCATCAATGTCATATAAACTGCAACAGATCCATATAACAGAATAATACTCAGGATAAAAAAGGAATGAACTACTGATATTTCCTATAATATAAATTACCTCAAAAAATTATAGTAAATGAAAGAGACAAAAATATAAAATATGTGAATCATAATATAAAATCATAATATAAAATGCAGACTAATATACACTGACAAAAAGATCAGTGTTTGCCTGGGGAAGAAGGGGAGAGAGGGATGGTGCAGAGATAGGATCCTTTTTTTTTTTAATTTATTTTTTATTGGTGTTCAATTTACCAACATACAGAATAACCCCCAGTTCCCGTCACCCATTCACTCCCACCCCCCCCTCCCCCCCCCGCCCTCCTCCCCTTCTACCACCCCTAGTTCGTTTCCCAGAGTTAGGAGTCTTTATGTTCTGTCTCCCGTCCTGATATTTCCCACACATTTCCTCTCCCTTCCCTTACATTCTCTTTCACTATTATTTATATTCCCCAAATGAATGAGAACATATGTTTGTCCTTCTCCGATTGATTTACTTCACTCAGCATAATACCCTCCAGTTCCATCCACGTTGAAGCAAATGGTGGGTATTTGTCATTTCCAATGGCTGAGGAATATTCCATTGTATACATAAACCACATCTTCTTTATCCATTCATCTTTCAATGGACACCGAGGCTCCTTCCACAGTTTGGCTATTGTGGCCATTGCTGCTAGAAACATCGGGGTGCAGGTGTCCCGGCGTTTCATTGCATCCGAATCATTGGGGTAAATCCCCAGCAGTGCAATTGCTGGGTCGTAGGGCAGGTCTATTTTTAACTCTTTGAGGAACCTCCACACACTTTTCCAGAGTGGCTGCACCAGTTCACATTCCCACCAACAGTGTAAGAGGGTTCCCTTTTCTCCGCATCCTCTCCAACATTTGTTGTTTCCTGCCTTGTTAATTTTCCCCATTCGCACTGGTGTGAGGTGGTGTCTCATTGTGGTTTTCATTTGTATTTCCCTGATGGCAAGTGATGCAGAGCATTTTCTGATGTGCATGTTGGCCATGTCTATGTCTTCCTCTGTGAGATTTCTCTTCATGTCTTTTGTCCATTTCATGATTGGATTGTTTGTTTCTTTGGTGTTGAGTTTAATAAGTTCTTTATAGATCTTGAAAACTAGCCCTTTATCTGATATGTCATTTGCAAATATCTTCTCCCATTCTGTAGGTTGTCTTTTAGTTTTGATCGTTTATGTTCATTACCTTGATGGTGGTGATGACTTTATCCAAAATTTATTAAATTCTATATTTTAAATACATGAATTTAACTACATATCAAATATACTTAATAATGCTGCTAACAATTATGAATAGTAATGCTTAATTGAATGAAATCTAAGACTCACTTTAAAAGGCATCCAAGAAATAATAGATGTGTATCTGTATGTGTGTGTAAAGAAAATCTAGCATAATGTAAATTATAGAATTTATGTGGTTATTATATATTGATTCACTTTACATTTTTCAACTTTTCCATAAAATTGAAATTTTTCATATAATATGTTGAGATATTCTATTTAGCTACCTAAAATCATAAATTAGGAAAGATCATTTTCTGATACTTTTACTTTAAGTGAGCATAACAATAATGCTGAATCATGAAAATATTGCTCACAAATAAAACCAAACAAATCCTCACATGAGTATGAAAGCGAAATAACTAAAGTATTAGCAAATATAATCTAGGAAAATTTTTAAATAACAGCTTAATATCAAATAGGGTTTATTCTAGAAATCAAAGGATAGTTAATGTTTTATGGAAATCCTTAATATAATTGAATTTTTAAAAGTCATATGACTACATGTATGGTGAAAAGGCATTTAGCAAGACAAGAATTCAGGATAAACAGCAAAAAAATAAAAAATAAAAAAATAAAAAATAAAAAGAATTCAGGATAAACCAATACAATACAATTGATAAAAACTTCCTTAGCATGTTACAGCAAAACCGGCATTATATTTAAAAGAGAACAATAATTTACCAACAAAGACAAAAACAAACAAAAAAGTATGTTCCCATAGCAAAACTATTAAAATGATTATTTTAAGTACAAGGCAACATTATCAAAGAGGAAAAATAATGATATTAATAAAAATAAAATTCTAAAAATTTGAAAGAGAAAAAAATATTCTTTTTATTTGTGGAGGATATGATCATATGCCTGGAAAACTCAACAAAATATCTAAACATTACTCTAGAGAATAAATAATTTGGTTAGATTGGATGACACAATAATATGAAGAGAACAAATAAGATTTGTATGTATGTTATTGATAAATTAGGAAATATGATGAAAGATATTTTTTAGGAATATGGTAAAGAAGAGGTGTGTAGGGCTTATATAAACCTATCAAGTACAACACTAATTCTTGGACAAATAAGAAAACAACTTACTATGCTTTTAACTTCAATTTTTAACATTATATTTAATATCAGTTTTCCCAATTTAATTGATATATTTAATAAGACCTTAATGAAATTACATTTTCCTAGGATTATAAAAACTAATTTAAAGATAATACATGAATATCCAGGAACATTCTAAAACCTAAGTATTAAGGTAGGATTTGTCCTGTCATATATTAAAACATAACATGAATCTTAAGTCATTAAAACATTATAGTATTATTTCATCAATGTATATACTATCAATGAATTGAAAATCCAGAAATGGACTTTATACATAATATATGACAGTGGTGGTATATTACATCTTTAAATCAGTGGGGAAAAAGACAGAATCCTTAGTAAATGATTTGGGGACAGAGGGAAGAAATCTCAAAAAAGAATTCATCTATACCTCTGCATCTTCAGACTTCACACTAGGATAAACTCCAAATATTTCAATGACTTAGATGTAAATAATGAAAGATGAGAGAATTATTATATCACTTCATAGTTAAACAGATTATCTCACCATGCCACAAAGTCCAGAAGCCCTAGACTCTTAAAAAAAAAAAAAAAAAGTTAACACACACATACACAAGATGGAAGAGAACTGATAAACTAAGTGATAATATTTACAATTCATACCACAGAGTGAAAAATTCCAATTTTCATGAATATCAGTGAGAAAAAAGAGCAACAGCCTAATTAAAACTGGGTAAGTGTATAAAAATGCCTCTTAACTATATTAAATGATTTTTTAAATAAGATAAATGCAAATTCAAGCTGCACTTAGATATAATTTTCACCAATCACACTGGCAAAAACATAAAATTTGATGGCACATTAGAAAAGTAGTTCCAAAAGAAACTTATACATTAATGGAAAAAGTGTAAATTGTTCAACCCTTATGTCAATATTTCTCGAAATTGCAAATGAATATACATTTGGTTCCAGGTATTTCACTTCTAGGAACATGTCCCACAGATATTATGATTAGGAATGTTCTATGTACAAGATTATTCAATTAAGAACTTTTGTAATAGTAAAAGTTTGGAAACAACCTCAGTGTATGCCAATAACAAATTGTTTATACATGTCAGGCATATCCATATTATGGAATGCTATTCAAATAAAATGAAAATCAACTCTGAATAAATTGCTTTGGAATTAGCAACATCTTAAGTGTAACATCAAAGAGAAAATATATTTTACTTGTTTTAATGTTTTTGCATGTTAAATAAAAAAAATCAAAACATAAAAATAAACATAAAACACATTCAACTAAGTCCTAAAAATCCAGTGATGAAAACTTCTGGTTACAATTCTAATGTGGGGAAAAGGTAGGAAAACATTACCCCCTTCTTACACAGAAAAGCTGAACATATGGACAATCAGAGAACTGAGACCACAAGGCAAACTGGCACTGAAATTTGGAAAGAGAGATGAATCCCAAGAATCCCAACCAAGATCTGCTTCCCTGGAGCAGAAGCTACTAGAGCAGTAAACTGGTAGGAACAAGTAAACAGCAATTTTGATGAATTGCTGGAGTCTGAGTGTGGACCAGCACGAAAGTGAAAAACCTCTAGAACGCCAGTCTTAGTGGCCCCCAAACCTTCCTGGGTTATATCTATAGGACTTCTACCAATTTCTCATGTGAATAACCAAGAAGGATTTCTTGTGGCTTCAGGAGAGGGAGGGGCAAAATAATAATTTTGGAATATTCCCAGAACATCTTCCATAACAAAAATTTTTGCTTGGAAGAAAATAATTTATCAGAACCTTATTCCACTTGGGGGAAATCCCTTCTTCTTCTTCCTCTCACTTTAGCCTCATTTGGCCTTCTGGTCTTAAAGGGATGGACAGCAGCCCCAACTCTATCCCTCAAAAAAAGATTGTGAGAGGTATATCCCAGAAACACAACACAGTGAAATACTAAGGTTTAATTGAAAAATTAAATTATAGCATGTTCCTGCTCTCCCACACCCTACCACCACACCAGTATAGCGATAATGATTTATACCTGAAACAATGGAAAGGTGCAGACCCTCTGAGAAGTACTTAGGGAGGTCCAGAGCAAGAGTAGTGAAACAAAGGGGGTAGGAGAGGAATCTGGAGCTTCTGGCGCCCACAGATACAGTGAGCATTAAACACAGCCCAACTGCTAGACAGATTCATAGAAAAATCTCACACTGAGGCCCAAGTTAACTTACATTATCTAACGTGGGACTCGATCCCAGGTCTCCAGGATCACGCCCTGGGCTGAAGGTGACACTAAACTGCTGAGCCACCTGGGCTGCCAAACTAAAGCAAATGTTGATAAGATGTGGAACAACAGGAAGTCCCATACATCGCTGGTGGAAATGCTGATGCTATGGCCACTTTGAATGACAGCTTGGCAGTTTCCCACAAAACTAAACCTAGTCTTACCATACAATACACTAATTGGTCCACTTGGCATTTATTTACCCAAAGGAATTGAAAACTTATGCCTACACAACAACCTGCCCATAGATATGTATAGCTGCTTATTTATAATTTCCAAACATTGGAAGCAACCAAGATATCCTTCCATAGATGAATGGATGAATGGATAAATTATAGGACATTCAGGCAGTGGAACATTACTCAGTACTAAGAAGAAATGAGCTATCAAGCCATGAGAAGACATGCAAGAACCATCAATGCTTATTACTAGGTGAGAGAAGCCAGTCTGAAAAGCCTACATACCATTTTAGTCCAACCATATGACATTCTGCAAAGGACAAAACTATGAAGATAGTGTAGAGACCAAGATGGAGTCATTCATGTCATGTAGTGGCCTGTGTCAAGCAATGGCCAAGCAGCTAAGGACATTGCAGCTGAGACCAGAACCAGCTGATGACACTCAGAACTGAAACCAGCAGAACCAGAGGAAGTCTGCAAAAGCTCAAAATTCATTTTATCTTAATTGTTATATGACTTGTCTTGTGCTTTGCTTTGTGTGATGTGTAAGAAGCCAAGTCAAATACACAGTGAGATGTCATTGAGGTTGGGATTCTTAACCTGTTAAGAATTTTGTTCTAATTATGTTAACCTTGTTTTATGACAGAATAAACACAACTCACATAGGCACTTTCTGAGCATGCTCATGACCCATTCAAAAGATCAGTGATTGCCAGGGTTTGGTGGGGGAAGAGACAAAGAGGCAAATCATAGAGGATTTTTAGGGCAGTGAAAATACTCTATATATTACCATATTGATGGACACAATTATTATACATTTGTCCAAACCCATAGAATGTATACCAGCAAGAGAGAACCATAAACTATGGACTTTGGATGATCATGATGTATCAGTATGGGTTCATCAACTATTAACTGTCATAAAATTTTGTTGAGGGGAGCTGATAATAAAGGAGTTATATGTGAGTGTGAGGGCAGAGGCTATGTAGGAAATCAGAAATTCCCATCAATTTTGCTATAAACCTAAAACTGCATGAAAAACAAAGTCTCAGTAAATTTTTAAGATCACAATGGGAGATTTTAAGATGTTTTTTCTAAAAAATGATAGTCTGACTAGATACAAAAAATAGAAAATATGTAGCAGATTGGGAAAAAAAGCAATTAATGAACTTTACTGACATATAGAGTCAGAGAGAAAACTCTCATACCCAACCAAGGATGAACTTTTCTATTTCTAAAAATTGACAGTTTTAGAGGTCACAAAATAAATTAGTTACAACTTTAAAATAATCAGTTGCCTGACGAATTTATTCTTTCTTCACTGTCAACTTTGGTTAGAGATCAAGAAGTAAAATGGTAGCAAAAATAAATTGAAATCTAAAAATATAATACATAGACTAAATGAGAAATCTTATAAAATTTTTAAAATTAGGAGATGCTGCCAAGGTGGCACATTGAAGGTAATGAACTTATCCCCTCCTCCCCCCAAAAGCAAACAAATAAAAAAACAGATTATAAAAGAAAAAAAAATTCAGGGTGGTTTCAGGGAATGAAGAGGCAGGACACAGGATTTTTATGAAAGTAAAAATACTCTATATACATAATAGTGATGAATATACATATATCGTTATACTTTTGTCCAAATTCATAGAAAATACAACATTGAAAATGAACCCTAAATTGATCTATGGACTTGGGTGATTATGGCGTGTCAATGTAGGTTCACACTTGGTAAAAACTCTATCATTCTGGTGGGTAATGTTGGTAATGGGGGAGGCTACATGTAACAGCAAAGGGTATATATGGGAAATCTTTCTACCTTTCAGTTTTGTTGCAAACCTAAAACGTTTTTTTTTTAAATCATGTTTTTGAAAAATAAAATAACAAAAGTCATGTTTTTTTAACAAAGAAATTCGAGCATAAAACTAAAAATATTTAGGAGAAAAAAGCAATAAAGCTGTGAGCCAAATTCATATTTTCTGAGGGAAATTTGATAGTTCATTTGGAAAAATGAAGACTTTAATGTCCTGGATACAATATTTAAAATAAATCTTAATGCATCCAAATTCTGAAAGAATAATAAGGAAGTAGCCAGTCAAAATCCATGAGAAAACCAGAACTCAGAGAAATACAAGGAGCGTTTAACCCACTTTTGCCTTGAGCCAGGCACAATTGAACTTTAGTTTTGAAGGATTTATGAGGCAAGCAGGACAAAAATTAAAACAAAGTACCTTTTCCTGAAGATGGAGTTTCTTAAGAGCAAAAGAGGAGTCATTATACTTTGGTTTGAACCAGAAATAAATATTACTCAGGCAATTACAAAGAAAAGAATGCTTGAGTTCATACTGGGGGGGGGGGGGGGGGTACTATCTCCCCTGAGACATTGTAATTATAATGTGGTTCTTGCTAATCAGCTTCTTGAGGCCAAGCCTGAATTCTCGACACCTGGATGGTCTATAAGCCTCAACATAGATCTCAAAGAGCTCAAAGAACCACAGTCATAGGAACATAGAGATAGTTACAGATCTCTAAGAAAATTACAGAATAAACAAACAAAATTTAGAAAAAAAATTAGATGGTTTGGAAAATTTAATTCACTAAATACCTTCCTAGGTGGTTGGCATCTTCATCTCTGTCTCAGAGAGGCCAGTTGGATAATCTAGACAATGAACAGCCTGCAGGAAATGATTACTGGTGCAGAAGGGGTATTGAGTAGTTCACAGCTGGAACAACAGAGGAGCTATAAAGATTTCAGACCAAATCAATAATGCTCACTACTTCCAAAAAAACACTAAAGTTAAGTTTGAAAATGTGCTCAGGGGTCGCCTGGGTGGCTCAGTGGTTGAGCATGTGCCTTCGTCTCAGGGCGTGATCCTAGGATTCCGGGATCAGGTCCCACATCAGGCTCCTTGAGTGGAGCCTGCTTCTCCCTCTGCCTATGTCTCTGCCTTTGTCTCTCAGTCTCTCATGAATAAGTAAATAAAAATCAGAAAAGAGAAAGAAAGAAGAAAGAAGAAAGAAAGAAAGAAAGAAAGAAAGAAAGAAAGAAAGAAAGAAAGAAAGAAAGAAAGAAAGAAAGAAGAAGATGCTCAGGAATCATGAAACTGTAAAAGCGGCCTAAGGGTTGGAAAGAGCATCAAATAGAACACCTAGAAAGTCAGTCTTTAACAACCTGAAAGATATTTTCATTCTCTTTTTTTCTTTTAATTTTCAGTAGTTGTTCTAAATGTCTGCCTGGGTGTAGTTTCTCTTGTAATTATTCTCTTGTAACTATTCTGGTAAAGTTCCTTGGGTAGGCAAACTGTTTTTCATCAGGTTTGGAAATTGTTGGTCTTCATGTCTTCAAAAATACATCTTCCACAATCTTCGTTCATCTTTTAATCTGGGTATTTTCTTCTAATCTTTTTTTTTCCAGTTTACTCATTTTCTCTTCAACTGTGCCTAATCTACTATTGAAACCATCATTGAGCTATTAATTTTATTTCCCATTGTAGAAATAATATCTGGGATTTTATATTTTTCATTTCTCTGGTGAAAGTCTCCATCATGCCACTTAATACCTTGGATATAATAAATATAGTGATTTAAAATTTTTTAAAGAGTTTATTTATTTATATTTGAGAGATAGAGGACATGCACACACAAGCAGTAGGGAGGACAAGAGAAAGGGAAAAAATATCTCAGGCAGGCTCTGTGCTGAGTCAGAGCCATGGCTGGGCTCCATCTAAGGACCCTGAGATCATGACCTCAGCAGAAACCAAAAGTCAGTGGGTTAGCCACCCAAACCCCCCAGGTGCCCCTTAAATATAATGGTTTTAAACTATTACTGATAACTCCAATGTAAGTATCCTCTATATTTCTATTTTATTATGTATTTTTTCTTCCGTATTTCTATTTCATCCTAATGGCTGCTTAAGTTTAATTGAGGGATACCCCCTTTTTATGAGAAGATAAATAAATAGAGCTCCTTTGAGGAGGCTTTAGATGATGTTTTTGCACCCCATGTGGGATGTAATTTTGTTTTTTCAGATCATCTTGCTAGTAATAGATAAACTTAATTAATTCAGAAATTAAGCTGATATGAAACAAGGCTTGGGTTATTAGAATGTGGGTTTGTTTCTGGTGCAGGCCCTTGGTGGTCATGACTGGAAGCACAGTTTTTGTTTATTTTTCTTATGAGGCTGTAAGTTTCTTCTTATCAGATTTCTTCTTATCAAGCTATAAACTCCTATTGTTACTCTTTCCCTGTAAAATTACTGAGTTCAGTTTATTATCTCATCTTCTTACTGCTGCTTTCAACTAGTCTCTCAGACATGATGCTTTTATTTTATTTATTTTTTAAGATATCTTAAATATTTATTTATTTATTTATTTATTTATTTGTTTATTTATTTATTTATTTATTATAGACATAGAGAGAGAGAGGCTGAGACACAGGAGGAGGGACAAGCAGGCTCCAAGCCAGGAGCTCGACGCAGGACTCGATCCCAGGACTCCAAGATTGTGCCCTGGGCCAAAGGCAGGCGCTAAACCACTGAGCCACCCAGGGATCCCTGACACGATGCTTTTAAATGGTAAAATATCAGAAGGGGGATATTGGCATCAGATGTTAAGGTTTACCTCTGTGGAGTTCTCTTTTATCTGTACCCTTGGCCTTGAAACTCTTCATTGTATATTTTATCCAACTATTTTAATTGCTCACATTGAGTAGATTTGTTCTAAATGGGCCAGTCTCCCATTGCTGGAAGTAAAATCCTTCAAAATATTTCCCTTAGGCATTAGATGCGAAAGTTTTATACATACGCTCACCTGTAGTAGTTCACTAATAAGAATTCAGGCACATGGCTCCATATTGCTGCCTTTGAAACTGGAAAAATATAGATTATAACTGACTGATATGTTGCCAGCCAATGAAATAGATATTGAGTGACCATTAGGCTCTAGTACATGTATTACACAATTTTCTTATCCATTTTGTTCATTTTCTTTTGCCCCATTATAATGTAGTTTCTGGGGAGGAGTATTATTTTATTTTACTTATGCTTGTGCTATGTTTTAGTACAACATTGCATCCTATGTGCCTTGAGTATCCCAATACAGTGTAAGTAGGTACTCAACAAATATTCATGATGTATGAAAGGCCTTTCTAAGCACATTGCTAAACACCAAAAACTATACATCTTCAGGGTTTTAGAGAGCAATCTTCCACAATTTTAATAATGTCATAGTATCATTGTGACATTTAAAATGCTTTAATAACACTTTATAATAAAATACTTTAATAATAGAAACATCAACATTCAATAATAAAGCCTATGAAATATAGAAAAGTAACATGTCACTTTTTTTTCTAGACAAGGCACCTCTACTGTAATTTCATCAAACCTTTTTAAAAATGTAATTGTCAGACTTCCTAATTATATTGTTCATTCCCCTTTGGACATACTTCAGTGTGTTATTGTTTCCTAAATATAATACTCCAAAATTAACACAGTATAAAACAAATGGTCTGATCAGTGTTCAAGTTTAATGAAAGAAAAAGTCCCATTAGCTCATTCATTCATCATGTTCTTGATCCATTCTGTCATGGAAAACTAGAACCACTGAGGTAGCAAAAGTTTCATCTAAGGATATAAACTTAAGTTAAAAAAATTAACCAATTAACTAATAATCCCCTGAAATTCAGAGTAGAGGAACATGACCAATACAAAATGTTATGAATTTATTTTATAGTGATGATCCAAAGATAAAATGGAAGCCAAATCTATACCTTCAAATAACCAGTAAGATAGTACTACAGGCATATATGTCACAGAATAACAGATTTTCAGGCATAGTTTCTTAGGTGGTAATACCAAAGTTTTGTGATATTAACTAAGAAATAATCTCCAAGATCCACATGTACACTGCAATGGAACTTTTACTCCAAAACAAAAGAAAATGTCACATAAGCTTTCTTCACCTGCAGCACTGTCACAATTCTAGAAATTATTAGTTATAAATATAATTCCCTTTAAATTATAAAAATTAGAATCAATTATTACACAGTTGATAACATTACAATAAAATTTGATCACAATTCATATAGCCAGTATCTGTATCAAGTACCTTCTTAAGTATCTGCTGTATTTGTAGTTCCTTATTAACTTATTATGAGAATTATAAGCTGAAAGTACAAAATGCTACCATTATTATTATTATCCCAATGCTTTGTGGTCAATAATTGGATTGACTATTACTGCTATTGATAATTGGAATTAACAAATATGATGGGTTAAAAATGGTCCCTCCAAAAATGTCCAAACCCCAATCCTGAAATCTGTGAATGTGTTATGTTGCAAAGCAAATGAGAGTGAAAGTTGAAGGTGGAATGAACTTAAAATATGAAAAATTATCCTGGTGGGCCCAAGGTAAACACATGAGTTCTTAAAAGCAGAAGTGGGGGGTCGGGGCAGAAAGAGGCACCTTGACAGAGACTCTATCGCCTTGTCTGGTTTTGAAGATGAAAAGAGGTCACCCTGAGCCAAGGAATGTGGTGGCTTCTAGAAGCTGGGAATGGCCCTCGCTGATAGCAAGAAAACAGGGACTTTTGTTCTGTGGCCACAAGGAACAAAATTCTACTAACAACCCAAATAAGTACAGAAACTAACTCTTCCTTAGAACTTTCTGAAAGAACTCAATGACCGTTCCATTTTAGGCCTGTGGGAGCCATACCAAATTTCTGACCACCAGAACTCTAAGATAGTAAATACGCGTTGTTTAAATTACTCAGTTTGCTGCAATTTGCTACAGTAGCAATGGGAAACTAGGCCAAAGCTTATGGACCCTATCTCAGGCAAGGGTAAAAAAATACCTATTTCAAATGAGTCTTTGTAAATGTGCTGAAAACACACATGCAAACATTCACTGAGGCACACTTGAAATCCTCGTGATTACTAGTCCACTTCATCTTAACTTTAATGTCCCTCATGAAAACCTTGAGAATAAAAGTAATTTAAATGTAGAATAGAAAATATCTCTGGGGCTTTATATTTATCGAAATATAGTAAACACTAATATTCCCTCATTTCCATTTAATAGCAGTCTTCCAGTGATTGCCTTATTAGTTTAACCTTTATTAGGTCATTTTCAAAGGTCTTGGGAAATGTATGTTTTTATAGAATTCAAACTCTCACTAACTTCTACTTTATTGTACTTAAATGAAGCCAGTATTAGATTTTAAAGGTTTTAATCTTTAAAATAAAGCAATCTGTTACAGTAGGTTTTCTATTGCATGCATTAATGTTTTCTGTATTGCTCTTGTCCTAGTTTGTAGGTCAAAACAGAACTATAACTACCTGAAGGCTAGAAAGATGATTGTTGACACGACTCAAGAATAACTTACTGTGATCATAAAATCACCCAGTGCAAATAACATTAGGAAAAAAGAAACTATGCCTATAGTAAAATTATCCTATTATAAAGGAAAATAATTTATATGACAATGAAGCTAATGCCATTTTCTTAGTGTGTGTGCATTTATCTCCTTGCATTGTTCTTTAACAAACTGTAACACTGTGAGGCAGATTGGATAAAGCCGTACTCTGAGTATAGCACCATGCAGCATCCATCTGATACCATGATCTGCATACAGGAAGTCTCACATATAACAGGAATGTACATTTTTTTTTGCTATTTCCTTTCACAGTCATTTTCTGAACAGTATTATAACAAAATGAACTATGCCTAATTTTTGTTATAGTATATATAATTTTTCATAAAACCTATGTTTTAGTTTTATGGTATATAAGAATTCATTGTTGATGATGAGAAACAGCCACTTAAAAGTGTCTTCACTGGGAAGTCAAGGTCTATGATATCTTGATAAATATAGACTGCAGTCTTTATTTATTAAGATGTAATAAATACTAATACCTCATCATATGAATTTTAGAGGAATTTTCACAAATAAATCTCAGTCTGTTCATTCTAAAGTTGGCAAACTATGGCCTAGATGCCAAATCTAGCTGGATGCCTATTTTTTGTAAATAAAGTTTAACCTGAACATAGCCATTTGTGTTTATGGTTGTTTTATTGCTAGAGGCATAGTATTTTACACTACTACGAAAGTTGTGTAATTGTGACAGGGACTGTATGCCCCACAAAGTCTGAAATATTTACTACCTGGTCTTTTACAGAAAAACAAAAACAAAAACAAAAAACCTTTGCTGACTGCAGATCTAACTGAAGGCAACTTTTTCAGGCAAACACATAATATCAACAAAATATTAATATTATATAATATTTCCACCATATAAAATATGATGGAAAAGGGGTATCATGTTTTACCTATAAGGTCAGGAGAATTTTCCTAAGGGAGAAGATATTTCAATTGAGTCTGCCAGGTGGATAAGAGGGGATAAGGGTAATTCAAGCTTAGTGCACCACACATGAAAATGCATAGAGATTATGATATATATAAAAAAATGGAGCATTATTCAGCCTTAAAAAAAAGGTAGAGCTCTTGCCATTTCAATGACATGGATGAAACTGGAGGACATTATGCTAAGTGAAATAAGCCAAACACAGAAAGAACATAATCTCACTTGTATGTGGAATCTAAAAACAGTCAAATACTTAGAAGCAAAGAGAATAGTGGTTATCATAGGTGGGAAAAATGGGAGATGTTTGTCAACAGGAACAAAGTGGCAGTTATATAGGATGAATAAGTCTAGGGAGCTAATGAACAGCATGGTGACTATAGTTAACATACTGTACCAAATACTGGAAATTTCTTAAGAGAGTAGATTTCAGGTGCTACCATCATACACACAAAAATGGTAACTACGTAAGGAGATAATATGTAAATTAGCTTGACTATACTAATTATTTCATTGTGCATATGTATATCCAAGCATCATGTTGCATACCTTAATACATACAATTTATATTTTTAAAAATTATAAAATGGGACGCCTGGATGGCTCAGAGGTTTAGCGACTGCCTTCAGCCCAGGGCATGATCTTGGAGTCCCGGGATCGAGTCCCACATTGGGCTCCCTGCATGGAGCCTGCTGCTTTTCCCTCTGCCTGTGTCTGTCTCTCTCCCTCTCTATGTGTCTCTCATGAATAAATAAATAAAGTCCTTAAAATAATTATAAAATATTTCCCTGATGATGAGTGATATAGAGCATCTTTTCATATGTCTGTTAGCCATCTGTATATCTTCTTTGGAAAAAATGTCTCTTAATGTCTCTTAACTGGATTATTTATTTTTTGGGTATCAAGTTTGATATGTTCTTTATAGATTTTTGGATACTAATGCTTTATCAGATATGTCATTTGCAAATATCTTCTCATATTCTGAAGGTTGCCTTTTAGTTTTATTGGTTATTTCCTTCACTGTGCAGAAGATTTTTATATTAATGAAGTCCCTATAGTAATAAAAAATTTTAAGACAGCATACCTGTATTCATCGTAGCATTGTTTACATAACTAAGACATGCAGAGAGCCTAATTGTCCATTGAAGGATGAATAGATTAAAAAAAAATGTTGTGGGAACCCTGGGTGGCGCAGCGGTTTAGCGCCTGCCTTTGGCCCAGGGCACGATCCTGGAGACCCGGGATCAAGTCCCACGTTGGGCTCCCGGTGCATGGAGCCTTCTTCTCCCTCTGCCTATGTCTCTGCCTCTCTCTCTCTCTCTCTCTGTGTGTGACTATCATAAATAAATAAAAAATAAAAAAAAATGTTGTGATACATGTAGTATTTGCCACAGTGTTATTCAGCCCCCCAAAAGAAGGACATCTTTTTTATAAAAACATTGATGGACCTTGAGTATACATTATACTGTCTGAAATAAGTCAGACAGAAAAAAACAGATACTATATGATCTAACAAATTTTCATATAAGTGGAATCTAACAAATTTCAAAATGCATTTAAACTATAGAAAAAGAGATCAGATTTGTAATTACCAGAGTTGAGTGTGGGAGGGGGGTGAGGCCTGGGGGTGGAGGAATTGGATTAAGGGGGTCAAAAGGTACAAACTTCCACGTACATGATAACTAAGTACTAGGGATATAGCACAACATGATGATGATAGCTAACACTGCTGTCTGGTATATTTGAAGGCTGAGGGTTCTCCTCACAAGGAGAAACCATTTCTTTTTATTTTTTATACACTTAATGAGATAATGGATGTTAACTAAATTTATTGTGGTGATCATTTCAAAATATATATGTCGAATCATTAAGCTGTACCTTAAAAGTATACAGTGCTATATGTCAATTATATCTCAATAAAATTAGAAAAAGAAAGAATTCTACTAAAGTTAAAGAAGAAAATATAACAATGTGAAAAATAATGTTTTATGCAAATAAATTAAATATTCTATAAACTGCATTAGAAGGAATGATGGAAAGTGAGATGGAGAAACATACTACCGTAAGAAAATAAAAGGTCAGTAATGTCACGATCTGTTAAATATTAGTTTAGATTGGATTTTCTATCATTTCTCCATGGATCAATTTCAACATAGATAGGAGATGACTGTAACTGGAAATGAGAACACAGGAGCATAGCTCAATAATGTACATGAAAGATGGTAAATTCTTGAACTAAGTCAGTGGCAGGGAGAGTCGAAAGGAGGAAATGGTCTCAAATCTTTTTTTTTTTTTTTTTTTTTTTTATTGGTGTTCAATTTACTAACATACAGAATAACACCCAGTGCCCGTCACCCATTCACTCCCACCCCCCGCCCTCCTCCCCTTCTACCACCCCTAGTTCGTTTCCCAGAGTTAGCAGTCTTTACGTTCTGTCTCCCTTTCTGATATTTCCCACCCATTTCTTCTCCCTTCCCTTATTTTCCCTTTCACTATTATTTATATTCCCCAAATGAATGAGAACATATAATGTTTGTCCTTCTCCGACTGACTTACTTCACTCAGCATAATACCCTCCAGTTCCATCCACATTGAAGCAAATGGTGGGTATTTGTCATTTCTAATAGCTGAGTAATATTCCATTGTATACATAAACCACATCTTCTTTATCCATCATCTTTCGTTGGACACCGAGGCTCCTTCCACAGTTTGGCTATAGTGGCCATTGCTGCTAGAAACATCGGGGTGCAGGTGTCCCGGCGTTTCATTGCATTTGTATCTTTGGGGTAAATCCCCAACAGTGCAATTGCTGGGTCGTAGGGCAGGTCTATTTTTAACTGTTTGAGGAACCTCCACACAGTTTTCCAGAGTGGCTGCACCAGTTCACATTCCCACCAACAGTGTAAGAGGGTTCCCTTTTCTCCGCATCCTCTCCAACATTTGTTGTTTCCTGCCTTGTTAATTTTCCCCATTCTCACTGGTGTGAGGTAGTATCTCATTGTAGTTTTGATTTGTATTTCCCTGATGGCAAGTGATGCAGAGCATTTTCTCATATGCATGTTGGCCATGTCTATGTCTTCCTCTGTGAGATTTCTCTTCATGTCTTTTGCCCATTTCATGATTGGATTGTTTGTTTCTTTGGTGTTGAGTTTAATAAGTTCTTTATAGATCTTGGAAACTAGCCCTTTATCTGATATGTCATTTGCAAATATCTTCTCCCATTCTGTAGGTTGCCTTTCAGTTTTGTTGACTGTATCCTTTGCTGTGCAAAAGCTTCTTATCTTGATGAAGTCCCAATAGTTCATTTTTGCTTTTGTTTCTTTTGCCTTCGTGGATGTATCTTGCAAGAAGTTACTATGGCCGAGTTCAAAAAGGGTGTTGCCTGTGTTCTTCTCTAGGATTTTGATGGAATCTTGTCTCACATTTAGATCTTTCATCCATTTTGAGTTTATCTTTGTGTATGGTGAAAGAGAGTGGTCTAGTTTCATTCTTCTGCATGTGGATGTCCAATTTTCCCAGCACCATTTATTGAAGAGACTGTCTTTCTTCCAATGGATAGTCTTTCCTCCTTTATCGAATATTAGTTGCCCATAAAGTTCAGGGTCCACTTCTGGATTCTCTATTCTGTTCCACTGATCTATGTGTCTGTTTTTGTGCCAGTACCACACTGTCTTGATGACCACAGCTTTGTAGTACAACCTGAAATCTGGCATTGTGATGCCCCCAGATATGGTTTCATTTTTAAAATTCCCCTGGCTATTCGGGGTCTTTTCTGATTCCACACAAGTCTTAAAATAATTTGTTCTAACTCTCTGAAGAAAGTCCATGGTATTTTGATAGGGATTGCATTAAACGTGTATATTGCCCTGGGTAACATTGACATTTTCACAATATTAATTCTGCCAATCCATGAGCATGGAATATTTTTCCATCTCTTTGTGTCTTCCTCAATTTCTTTCAGAAGTGTTCTATAGTTTTGAGGGTATAGATCCTTTACATCTTTGGTGAGGTTTATTCCTAGGTATCTTATGCTTTTGGGTGCAATTGTAAATGGGATTGACTCCTTAATTTCTCTTTCTTCAGTCTCATTGTTTGTGTATAGAAATGCCACTGACTTCTGGGCATTGATTTTGTATCCTGCCACGCTACCGAATTGCTGTATGAGTTCTAGCAATCTTGGGGTGGAGACTTTTGGGTTTTCTATGTAGAGTATCATGTCATCGGCGAAGAGGGAGAGTTTGACTTCTTCTTTGCCAATTTGAATGCCTTTAATGTCTTTTTGTTGTCTGATTGCTGAGGCTAGGACTTCCAGTACTATGTTGAATAGCAGTGGTGAGAGTGGACATCCCTGTCTTGTTCCTGATCTTAGGGGAAAGGCTCCCAGTGCTTCCCCATTGAGAATGATATTTGCTGTGGGATTTTCATAGATGGCTTTTAAGATGTCGAGGAATGTTCCCTCTATCCCTACACTCTGAAGAGTTTTGATCAGGAATGGATGCTGTATTTTGTCAAATGCTTTCTCTGCATCCAATGAGAGGATCATATGGTTCTTGGTTTTTCTCTTGCTGATATGATGAATCACATTGATTGTTTTACGGGTGTTGAACCAGCCTTGTGTCCCAGGGATAAATCCTACTTGGTCATGGTGAATAATTTTCTTAATGTACTGTTGGATCCTATTGGCCAGTATCTTGTTGAGAATTTTTGCATCCATGTTCATCAGGGATATTGGTCTGTAATTCTCCTTTTTGGCGGGGTCTTTGTCTGGCTTTGGAATTAAGGTGATGCTGGCTTCATAGAACGAATTTGGAAGTACTCCATCTCTTTCTATCTTTCCAAACAGCTTTAGGAGAATAGGTATGATTTCTTCTTTAAACGTTTGATAAAATTCTCCTGGGAAGCCATCTGGCCCTGGACTCTTGTGTCTTGGGAGGTTTTTGATGACTGCTTCAATTTCCTCCCTGGTTATTGGCCTGTTCAGGTTTTCTATTTCTTCCTGTTCCAGTTTTGGTAGTTTGTGGCTTTCCAGGAATGCGTCCATTTCTTCTAGATTGCCTAATTTATTGGCGTATAGCTGTTCATAATATGTTTTAAAAATCGTTTGTATTTCCTTGGTGTTGGTAGTGATCTCTCCTTTCTCATTCATGATTTTATTAATTTGAGTCTTCTCTCTCTTCTTTTTAATAAGGCTGGCTAATGGTTTATCTATCTTATTAATTCTTTCAAAGAACCAACTCCTGGTTCTGTTGATCTGTTCCACAGTTCTTCTGGTCTCGATTTCGTTGAGTTCTGCTCGAATCTTTATTAACTCCCTTCTTCTCTTGGGTGTAGGATCTATTTGCTGTTTTTTCTCTAGCTCCTTTATGTGTAAGGTTCTTCTCAAGCGCACATGGAACTTTCTCCAGAATAGACCACATATTGGGTCACAAATCGGGTCTGAACCGATACCAAAAGATTGGGATTGTCCCCTGCATATTCTCGGACCATAATGCCTTGGAATTAGAACTAAATCACAACAAGAAGTTTGGAAGGACCTCAAACACATGGAGGTTAAGGACCATCCTGCTAAAAGATAAAAGGGTCAACCAGGAAATTAAGGAAGAATTAAAAAGATTCATGGAAACTAATGAGAATGAAGATACAACCGTTCAAAATCTTTGGGATGCAGCAAAAGCAGTCCTAAGGGGGAAATACATCGCAATACAAGCATCCATTCAAAAACTGGAAAGAACTCAAATACAAAAGCTAACCTTACACATAATGGTCTCAAATCTTTAGGAAGAAGCATTTCTGGCATTTAGTGACTGACTAGAGAAAGGGAGGTCTTAAAGATTGAGGAGAAAATGATGCTTTGTAGTATCTAGTTCAGACGTATTGAGGCTACTAATCGTGATCTGAGGTGGGAACAAAAGGGGAGGAAAAGGATCATGTTAATGGAAGAAAATGTAAATCAGTCAGAGTTTGTAGAAGTCTTTAGAGAATCTTTCATCCATGTAAGTCACTCTGAAATAATAAGTTATAGTTTTGTTCTGTTTGTAAATATGTCTTCTACTTTCAGTATTTATTCTATAAGCAAAGCAGATCGTTTGGCTTTTCATTCTCATTTAACTCTTAATTACTTTATCGGGGAGTTAAGTACAATTTTTATGACTTTTTTAATGTGTGTGACTTTTTCTTTTCCCTGAACTTTTAGAAGGACCTGTCATTTAGGTAACTTTTCTAATTTGATATGGCCTTCTTGTGTTATTTGTGTGTATTTATATCTATATAGTATATAGATAGTTTACACACACATATATGTATGTATAGTGGTTTATTTTCTGAGATCACTGTGTCTGCTCCACTATCTTACTGTTACTGAGATGTTTCCTTCCTTTCTATTACCTTTCTGCTTTTTTTTTTTTTTTTAGATTTTATTTATTTATTTGAGAGAGAGCAAGCATGAGCAGAGAGGAGCAGAGGGAGAGGGAGAAGCAGGCTTCCTGCAGGGAGCCCAACGTGGGACTTGATCCTAGAACCCCAGGATCATGACTTGAGTAGAGGGCAAACACTTAACCAACTGAGCCATCCAGGCACACTTCTGTGCTTTTTAATTTTTGGCCATGCTCTGTGCTTTCTCCTCAAAACCCTTCTCTTGGAAGTTAGCCCTGGCTAATTAGCTTTGCAAAAGCACAGGAGCTGCACTTGCACCAGCTCGTTCAGCCACTACCTCAGATCCTTCACACTCATCATCTATGAGATCATGCAAAACCCCTCCCAGTTGTAGCCATGGTTTTTCAGTGAATACCTATTGAGTATTTTGAATGTTTCCTCTTTCCAGATCTTTCATATTCCTCCATTTTTTTCTTCTGCTTCCTTCTACACAAAACTGATTCCACACAAGTCATAAATTTTGAAGGCTTTCACTACATGTCTGTATTTCGGGGTTCATCAGGACACCCTGTCAACAGTTTTTGCTGTAAATACACATGATGCCTTTGAGCTATTGCTTCTGCTATCTCTGCTTAACAAGAGAACCCTAGGACACTCCCGACAGTACCATTGCTGTCATCTTCCTGGAATCCTCCATATATTGGTTTTTATTTATTTTTTTATTTTAATGCCTCTAGAGATGAAATCAGAGCTATACTACACTCATTGATCATTTGGATTTCAGAAGAATTTCTCCATGTCTTTTAAGTAAACACAAAGTAATGTAGGGAATAATTTAAGAGATGGGTAATTGAGTCTGGATGCTTATACAACTTGGAATGTAATGGCATAAACTCTGAAATTATGGAATGCTGAATTTAAAGATTCTGATTTTGCAAATTGGCTCAGAAGTCTATATGTGACTTAAAACTGTGTATATAGAACCATTTATTGCATTTATTACAGCTATTATTCTTGCAGTGTAGTTTAGCTTGTCTTTCCTTTGTAAGTGCACATATTACAACTGAATCTATGCCTTCAGACACGTATTATTTCAGCAGTGCAATCAGTATTAATAATCAGCTTTGGGCTTATGTTTAATCAAGTGTATAGTAGGAGCTTTACCAAGTCTCTTCTTCTGTGCCCACATTAGCTTCATCAGACATAATTAAGTTTTATCATATAATTGAAGAGGCAGAAACTAGAAAGGCAGGAAAATAGCAATTTATGCAGCCTGTTTTATCAGCTCATATCTTTTAACAACAGGGTAAGCAATGGGACATACATGGAAATTGAAAGCACAGACAAAAGGCATTTTTTCCAGTAAAATAGTAAATAAAAAAACAATTCTACACTATTGAATATCATTTTAAATACATAAAATTGGCTTTCCGTTTAAGATATTGCATTGTTATATTTGTGTAATATTGTATGTAATATATACATACATAAAATAACTCTCTCTAGAGACTGAATTTCAATGTAAGAAAAAAATTTAAATATATATAGTATCAGAAAAAGAATAAAACAGAAATGACAACAAGGTTATGAAATATAAAGTAAATAAATAAAGCAGAAGTTGCTACTTACAGAGAAGGTAGAAGATGAATTCAACCTATTTTGCTTAAACCTGAAGCAGCTCTGAACACAAAGATAGAAGGTGAGAAAAACACGTGAATCTGAATGTAGTGGGAATTATAACATCAATGGAATGATCAGTAGTTTTCTTGTAGAAAAAGTTGTAAATGATCTAATGATATATAGAGAATAAGAATGGTAAAACACCAGAGTAATGTTCTCTTAACTTAAACATTGAGGGTTTGCCTAAAAAGCCTCAATTCCCAGACTTTCTCTAAGCTAAAGCTTCCCAGGCAACAAGACTTGCCCACGTATTTAGGTATTCTCAATCAGCCTTACAAGGATCACTCAGCATTTGAGAAAGTATGAAATATGAAAAAGTTGGAGAAAGATTCAATAGAAAAGCTTACTAGAAATAAAAGAGATAATTTATAAAAAAGAATCCTCTAATAAGTTTTATGAGAGATATGTTTTTTTATTTTTTTAAATTTTTTAAATAATAAATTTATTTTTTATTGGTGTTCAATTTGCCAACATACAGAATAACACCCAGTGCTCATCCTGTCAAGTGCCCTCCTCAGTGCCCGTCACCCAGTCACCCCCAACCCCTGCCCTCCTCCCCTTCCACCACCCCTAGTTCGTTTCCCAGAGTTAGGAGTCTCTCATGTTCTGTCTCCCTTTCTGATATTTCCCACCCATTTCTTCTCCCTTCCCTTCTACTCCCTTTCACTATTATCTATATTCCCCAAATGAATGAGAACATATAATGTTTGTCCTTCTCGGATTGACTTACTTCACTCAGCATAATACCCTCCAGTTCCATCCACGTTGAAGCAAATGGTAGGTATTTGTCGTTTCTAATGGCTGAGGAATATTCCATTGTATACATAAACCACATCTTCTTTATCCATTCATCTTTCGATGGACACTGAGGCTCCTTCCACAGTGTGGCTATTGTGGACATTGCTGCTATAAACATCGGGGCACAGGTGTCCCGGCGTTTCACTGCATCTGTATCTTTGGGGTAAATTCCCAACAGTACAATTGCTGGGTCGTAGGGCAGGTCTATTTTTAACTCTTTGAGGAACCTCCACACAGTTTTCCAGAGTGGCTGCCCCAGTTCACATTCCCACCAACAGTGTAAGAGGGTTCCCCTTTCTCCGCATCCTCTCCAACATTTGTTGTTTCCTGCCTTGTTAATTTGCCCCATTCTCACTGGTGTGAGGTGGTATCTCATTGTGGTTTTGATTTGTATTTCCCTGATGGCAAGTGATGCAGAGCATTTTCTCATGTGCATGTTGGCCATGTCTATGTCTTCCTCTGTGAGATTTCTCTTCATGTCTTTTGCCCATTTCATGATTGGATTGTTTGCTTCTTTGCTGTTGAGTTTAATAAGTTCTTTGTAGACCTTGGATACTTGCCCTTTATCTGATACGTCATTTGCAAATATCTTCTCCCATTCTGTAGGTTGTCTTTGAGTTTTGTTGACTGTATCCTTTGCTGTGCAAAAGCTTCTTATCTTGATGAAGTCCCAATAGTTCATTTTTGCTTTTGTTTCTTTTGCCTTCGTGGATGTATCTTGCAAGAAGTTACTGTGGCCGAGTTCAAAACGGGTGTTGCCTGTGTTCTCCTCTAGGATTTTGATGGAATCTTGTCTCACATTTAGATCTTTCATCCATTTTGAGTTTGTCTTTGTGTATGGTGCAAGAGAGTGGTCTAGTTTCATTCTTCTGCATGTGGATGTCCAATTTTCCCGGCACCATTTATTGAAGAGACTGTCTTTCTTCCAGTGGATAGTCTTTCCTGCTTTATCGAATATTAGTTGACCATAAAGTTGAGGGTCCACTTCTGGATTCTCTATTCTGTTCCATTGATCTATGTGTCTATTTTTGTGCCAGTACCACACTGTCTTGATGACCACAGCTTTGTAGTACAACCCAAAATCTGGCATTGTGATGCCCCCAGCTATGGTTTTCTTTTTTAAAATTCCCCTGGCTATTTGGGGTCTTATGAGAGATATTTGAAGCTATATCACTTCCAGGAGCAAAATTAGAAAGAAGTAGAGAGAATGAGGAGGACTTCAATTTCATTAATGATAAGATAGCTCAGTGAATCAGGCTTCTCCAGAGAAGAAAGGGAACTATATCTACCTATGTATCTATGTATCATCTATGTTTCCATCTATCACACACACACACACACACACATACACAAATATATAATATATAATATAATACAATATTATATAAGATATTGTATGTTATATACATACATATATTGTTTTGAGGAGATGCTCAAGCATTTGTGAGGGCTAGCAAATATGAAATATGTAAGGCAGGCTGGCAAAGTGAAAACCTATGAAGGAGTGGATGTTGCAGTCTTGAGGTGGAATTTCTTCTTTTCCAGGACACCTCAGTTCTTAGTGTTGACGCCTTCAAAAGATTGGATGAGGCCCACCAAGAGATTGGATGAGATTCAAGGGCAATCTCCTTTATTTAAAGTCACCTGATGATAGGCGTTAACATCTACCTGTGCCTTCACAGAACTTCACAGAAACACATAGATTAGTATTTTATCAGTTCATTCGGTACTATAGCCTAGCCAAGCTGATACATAAAACACTTAGAATAAATAGTCTGTTAAACACAACAAACTATATTGGTTAAAATACAGATACTATTTTATTTTTTAAGACTTATTTATTTGAAAAAAAAGATTTATTTATTTGTTTGTTTGAGAGAATGAGAGAGAGAGAGAATGTTTCTGTGTGTGTGTGTGTGTGTGTGTGTGTGTGTGTGTGTGTGTGTTTGCTGGGGGCGGGGGTGTGGAGTGCAGAGGGAAAAAGAATTCCCAGCAAACTCCCCAGTGAGCAGGGATCCCAATGTACGGCTCAATCTCATGACCCTGAGATCATGACCCAAGCCAAACCTGAAGCAAAACTACTCCAACTCCAGAGAGAGTATACATAACAAGTTTAAGCAATCAATAAAATTCCTAGAAGATAACCCAGGAGAGTAAGTTTATAGTTTTGACGTAGGGAAGGATTTCCTAAACAAGACACGAAATAACACTAATAATAAGGAAAAGAATCAATGCATTAATCTAATTAAAATTAAAAACATCTGTTCTTCAGAGAACATTATGAAGTAAGTAAAAAAGACAAATCTCAAACTTGGAGAATATATACAGGATAATATAACCAAAGAAGAGTGTATATTGAGGAAAAAGAACTCCTACAAACAAAAAAGTGAAACACATTATTTATATTATGCCTGAATAGAAAAATGGACAGAAAGACATGATTATATATTTCACAAAAGAAGAAATCCTTGGCTCGGAAAAGTGAGTACCCCTTTCCTCATTTTGTGTTGAAAGATAAACATGTTCATTATAAATACAGTTACAAATGATGTAGTTTTGGTATGTTATTAGGGTTGACATTTAGAAACAGAACTGTGACATCACTCTTTCAAATGTATCAAATAGCATTTAAGTTTCATAATGATTTGATACCCACCGTCATCCGTTTTTGAATTAAAGACTGTCAAATTCGTAGTGCAGGGCTCCAGAGACAATCAGCAATTCTGCTGTCTCCAACTTTACATATCCTTGCACTTCACTTTACCATTACACATCCACCAAAATTTTAAAAAAATTACCTAGCAATGTCAAGAGCTGGCAAAATTATGGATGCATGCTTATTCCTATACACTGTTGGTGTGAGTGTATATTAAAACAATCACTTTGAAAAAATAGTTTGACCTACTATAGTGAAATTCCCAATACGCATACCTTTCGCTTAACAAATCCACCCCTAGATATAAATCCCAGAAAAAATTTTACCTAGGAACAGAGGGATAAATTTATATGAAAATTTATGAAAGCTCTACCTTTAACAACCCTAAACAAGAAACAATCCATATGCCTATCAAATGTAGAAAAGATATACCCATCATTCTATGCTTATACAACAGAATATAATACAGTAATGAAAATTGAATGTGGATACAGTTACTTTAAAAAGAGATTACACTGATTTTGTCTTTGGCCCTGTATGTTGTTCAAGCTTGCCCAGTGACCTCTCTTGGGATTACATGTTCCGGCCTCTTGGAGAGTAATATACATATCTTAGAAATGCCCACCAAACCTGGATGGAGGAGACTTGTTTTGGCTTCCCATGAATTTATGAGAAATAACATAGTCTTTCCCCTTCCTGATGTACAGGTGGTGCCATGAGACCTAATTAAAGGTTTGTTGTTAATTAGGTACACATAAACCCTTAAGTTTAAGTGATCCCTTTGATTTCACTATAGTGCCCTTCTGCATATCCCCTGGCTCTAAAAAATATGTGGACTAACGTCTGGATTTTGTGGAGCTTAACTATGCAGTTGCCATGGATCATCCTCCACCTGATCTCCTCCTGTCAGTAAGTTGCCCTGAATAAAAAACTGTGTAAACTGTATGGAATAACCTGCTTTGTTTTCTGGTCTCAAAGTGCCTTCTCAGTTTGGGGAATACTTTACTGTCTTCTACCTCCCAACAGATAAATCAGATATAAAGTAGATTGAAAATAGGAACACATGAATATAGTAAGATTCTCTTTTCCTGAGATTCTGTACCCCCCCCCCCAAAAAAAAAGTTATATTTTAGGAATGCAAAATTATATTTTTAGTGGCACAACTATAATAAAAAAAACAAGGACATAATTTTTTTAGATTTTATTTTTATTTATTTATTTGAGAAGAAGAGATTTGAGGGAGGGCCAGTGGAAGATAGAATCTCAAGCAGACTCCCTACCAAGTATGGAGCCTAACACAGGGCTCGATCCAACAATCACAAGATCACGACCTGAGCCAAAACCAAGAGTCAGACACCCAAACGACTGAGCCACCCAGGCACCCCAGGACATAATTAATCAAAAAATATGGATAGTCAGTATTTGTCCTTTTTAATGGTTGAGTAATATTCCATTGCATATATAGACCACATCTTCTTTATCCATTCATCTTTCAATGGACACTGAGGCTCCTTCCACAGTTTGGCTATTGTGGACATTGGTGCTATGAACATTGGGGTGCAGGTGTCCTGCCGTTTCACTGAATCTGTATCTTTGGGGTAAATCCACAATAGTGCAATCGCTGGGTCGTAGGACAGGTCTATTTTTTAACTCTTTGAAGAACCTCCACACAGTTTTCCAGAGTGGCTGCACCAGTTCACATTCCCACTAACAGTGCAAGAGGGTTCCCCTTTCTCCATATCCTCTCCAACATTTGTGGTTTCCTGCCTTGTTAATTTTCCCCATTCTCACTGGTGTGAGGTGGTATCTCATTGTGGTTTTGATCTGTATTTCCTTGATGGCAAGTGATTTGGAGCATTTTTTCATGTGCTTGTTGGCCATGTCTATGTCCTCTTTGGTGAAATTTCTGTTCATGTCTTTTGCCCATTTCATGATTCGATTATTTGTTTTTTTGCTGTTAAGTTGAATAAGTTCTTTATAGATCTTGGATACTAGCCCTTTATCTGATAGGTCATTTGCAAATATCTTCTCCCATTTTGTAGGTTGTCTTTTAGTTTTGTTGACTATTTCCTTCACTGTGCAGAAGCTTTTTATCCTTATTAAGTCCCAATAGTTCATTTTTGCTCTTGTTTCCTTGCCTTCATGGATGTATCTTGCAAGAAGTTGCTGTGGCCAAGTTCAAAAAGGGTGTTGCCTGTGTTCTCTAGGATTTTGATGGATTCTTGTCTCACATTTAGATCTTTCATCCATTTTGAGTTTATCTTTATGTATGGTGTAAGAGAATGGTCCAGTTTCATTCCTCCGCACATGGCTGTCCAATATTCCCAGCACCATTTATTGAAGAGACTGTCCTTTTTCCAGTGGATATTCTTTCCTGCTTTGTTGAATATTAGTTGGCTATAGAGTTGAGGGTCCACTTCTGAATTCTCTATTCGGTTCCATTGATATACGTGTCTGTTTTTGTGCCAGTACCACACTGTCTTGATGAGCACAGCTTTGTAGTACAACCTGAAATCTGGCATTGGGATGCCTCCAGCTCTAGTTTTCTTTTTCAATATTCCCCAGGCTATTCAGGGTCTTTTCTGATTCCTCATAAATCTTAAGATGATTTGTTCCAACTCTGTGAAGAAAGTCCATGATAATTTGATAGAGAATGCATTGAATGTGTAAGTTGCCCTGGGTAACATTGATATTTTCACAATATTAATTCTTCCGATACATGAACATGGAGTGTTTTTCCATCTCTTTGTGTCGTCCTCAATTTCTTTCAGAAGTGTTCTGTAGTTTTTAGGGTATGGATCCTTTACCTCTTTGGTTAGGTTTATTCCTAGGTATCTTATGCTTTTGGTGCAATTGTAAATGGGATTGACCCCTTAATTTCTCTTTCTTCAGTCTCATCGTTAGTATATAGAAATGCCACTGATTTCTGGGCATTAATTTTGTATCCTGCTACATTGTTGAGTTGTTGTATGAGTTCTAGAAATCTTGGGGTGGAGTCTTTTGGGTTTTCTATGTACAGTATCATGTCATCTGCAAAGAGGGAGAGTTTGACTTCTTCTTTCCCAATTTGAATGTCTTTTATTTCTTTTTGTTGCCTGATTGCTGAGACTAGGACTTCTAGAAGTGTGTTGAATAGCAGTGGTGACAGTGGACATCCGTTTTGTGTTCCTGATCTTAGGAGAAAGGCTTTCAGTTTTTACCCATTGAGAATGATATTTGCTGTGGGCTTTTCATAGATGGCTTTTAAGATGCTGAGGAACATTCCCTCTATCCCTACACTATGAAGAGTTTTGATCAGGAATGGATGCTGTATTTTGTCAAATGCTTTCTCTGCATCTATTGAGAGGATCATATGGTTCTTATTTTTTCAATTGTTGATGTGATCTATCACGTTGATTGTTTTACGAGTGTTGAACCACCCTTGCATCCTGGGGATAAATTATCACATGGTTTCACTCATACAGGGAATATATAAAAAAGTGAAAGGGATCATAGGGGAAAGGAGAGAAAATGAGTGGGAAAAATCAGATAGGGTAAAAAAACATGAGAGATTCCTAACTCTGGGAAATGAACAAGGGGTAGTGGAAGGGAGGTGGGTGGGGGATGGAGTGACTGGGTGATGAGCACTGAGGTAGGTACTTAACGGGATGAGCACTGGGTGTTATATACTATATTTTGGCAAATTGAACTCCAATAAAAAATATGCAAAAAATATATGGATAGTCATTACTGGGAGGTGATGACTGGAGGAAAATGGGAAATAGGGAGAATTTTGATTGGAAGGACACCAATGTTCCCTTCCTTGACCTGGGTGACACACACACACACACACACACACACACACACTCCCCGAGGCTTCCTTATCATTTTTTATTATACTCTTTATATTTGTTTTTGAAATTTTCCCGATTTATACCCCCAAAATGGAGAAGTAAAAAGGAATGTCCAATAAAAGAAATTAATGCATGCTTCATATATGATACTAATTTAATCAAGATTGTGATGCACCTGAGAATTTTTAGAAAAGGTGTGTGGATTATTCTAATATATATCCAGAGTTGCAAACCACATATCTTGCCAGAAGGTCCCAACTATTACATAAGAACTCTGTGGGCCTTAGAGATGTTTTAGGAGTATTATAAGACACACTTTCTATAGAATCAGTTGAAGTACTTATTTACATAAATAACCCATGAATACATTAGGATTCAAACACTAAATTGTTCTGTTTACATTATTGTCTTTAGCTAATTTTGAGTAGGTAATATTTATACACGATAAAATATTTAAAGTATCTAAACGTGTGATGTGAAAAGCAAGTCTTCTAACTTCTGTGCCTCTCAGATTCCCCTGTACCTCTCAGAGTCACTCTTCCTGTTTCCTCTACAGTCTTTCAGAGATGGTCTGTGCATATATAAACACAAAGATCAATTTTGTTCACACAAATAGAGTGAAATATAAACATTGCTCTGTAACTTGCTGTTTTCATTTCTCAGTAACCAATATCTGTGCAGCTGCCTCATGGCTTCTAAAGCACACAGTGTATTGCTTTTATGTTTGTGCATTGTAGTTTTTCAAATATGTAGATGGTGAGATTATAAAGTATTGTATCACCTTAAAAAGCAAAACATAGAAATAAGATAGAATGCTAGGAAAATTTAAATATATTACTGAAAAATTAATAGAAATAATACAACATGAAACAGAAGGTATATTTCAAAATAAAACAATACTAACAGTAATATATGGCAAAAATTATTTATCAGAAGAGGAAAAAAAGCAGAAACTTTGAGAAGGCAATCCCTGCTACAGACTGAGGAAGGTGCAGAGACACGGAGAAAAAAGTCTCTGTTTCTCCAGGCCTCACACTTAACACATAAGAGCTGCTGCCCAATGCTGGAAGAATTTAAAAGTGTGGAGTGCTGAAGATAGCCACAGCAACAACAACAACAACAAACTCCATCCAAACCAGATAGACCAATATCTACATTGGCGGCATCCATCATATTAACAGCCTGAGGGAAGAAGAGAGTCCAAGGCCAAGCAAAACTATTATACCTCAGTTTCTATTGTTCTCCTGCACATGATGTTCAGCATAAAATGAAAAATTATAGGACACAGAAAGATTTAAAAGAACAACACATCCTTGGATGTGGCTCTGCTGACAACTGCTAAGAGATAAAGGAATTCACAGAACTAGAGCCAGAAATGGTCCTAATGACGGAACAGTCAAACTGAGATTATAAATAATATGATTGATATTTAAAGGATATAGTGTGAAACATGGACAATGTCTATGAACAGATGAGAAATTTGAGAGCAGGGATTGAAACTATTTTTTTTTTAAAGTCAGCTAGGTATGCTACCAATAACAATAATAATAAAACCTGTAATATCATAGATGAAAAAATTCTTTGATGGGCTTTTCCGCAGAATGAAAACCACAAGGTGAAGAATTGATGAACTTAAACAATGAAAACTAAATATTATGCAAACTGAAACAATGAGAAAAATCTAAACCCAAATCAAACAAGCAAAGAAACCAAAAGCAGAATAGAGCAAAAAGAGCTGTGGGACAACATTAAGGAAGCTAATATCTATACATTTGGAGTCCCAGAGTTTAAGAGAGGAAACAGAAGATATATATATTTTTTAAGATTTTTATTTATTTATTCAGAGAAAGAGAGAGAGAGGCAGAGACACAGGCAGAGGGAGAAGCAGGCTCCATGCAGGGAGGGAGAAGCAGGCTCCATGCAGGGAGCCTGACGTGGGGCTCGATCCAGGGTCTCCAGGATCAGGCCCTGGGCTGAAGGTGGCGCTAAACTGCTGAGCCACCTGGACTGCCCCAACAGAAGATATTTTTGAGGACCTATGGACAAAAATTTTCCAAAATTAATGTTAGACATGGAACCACAGATGCAAAAACCTTGGATATCCCATACAGTACAAGGAAAACATAGCTAGATCCATACACCAGCAAATACCTTATCTTGCACCATATAAAAAATTAATTTTAAATTGATCATAGAGTTAAATGTAAGTGCTCAAACTGTAAAGTTTTTAGAAGAAATAGGAGAAATCTTTATAAAGATAGCTGAATATTTTTACATATGATACAAAGAAAAGCATGAAATAGTTAAAAAGACATGATAAATTTAATTAATAATATCATAATGTTAAAGGTCTGTTCCTTGAGAGACATTCAGGTTAATAAGAAGATAAGACTCAGACTGGGAGAAAATATTTGCAAATGACATTTTTTTAAATAAAAAACTTGAAACCAGAATACAGAGAACCTTTATTGTAATAAAACAAAGACAAGCATCCCAGTTTAAGCAAAATAAAATAAACACCATTTCACCTAAAGAAGTTATACAGATAACAAATAAATACATGAAAAATGCTTAACATTATTAACCACTATAGCAATTCTAATTGAAATGACAGTAAGAGGCTACTTTACACAGACTAGATTAGCTAGCATTAAAAAGACTGTCAGCACCACGTGCTGATAAGCACGTGGAGAAATTGAGATTTTCATGCACTGCTGATAGAAATCCAAAACAGTACAGTGAGTTTGGAAACAAACTTAGCAGTTTCTTGTATACTGAGATATCTTCGACCATATGCTACCACACATGCTACCACAGCTAGTTCAGTCCTAGAAATTTATCCCAAAGAAGGAAAGCACAATTCTGCACAAAGACATGGGTGCAAATGTTTCTAGCCATTTTATTCATAATCAGAAAAACTAAAAACAACTCAATGTCCTTCAGCTAATGAATGAATAAAATATTGTGTAATATTCATACAAGGAAATAATACTCAGAAATAAAAAAGAACAGATATATTTAACAATATGAATACATCTCCAAATATGTAACTAAGTTAAAGAAGCTAAACTGTAATCATCAAACAGTCTGAGATTAATCTCCTTGAAGGCAATGTCTAATAGAGTATCTGACGCAAAATATGCTTCAATAAAAAATTATTGAGAAAAAGAATTATCGTATGATCCTAGATGTCAGATATTTTGCAAATGACTGTGTAAAAAACTACTAGGGAAGTCATTATGAGACCCTCCCTCCTCCTAATCATTCTTTAAGGGAAAACTCATGTTCTTTGTTTCCATATCTCTGTTAAGATACAGAATATATATGCAGATATAAGAGCAGATAGAAAGAGTAAACATTTTATATCAGATTGATAATAGGCTAGGATGATCCAGAAGTAGTGTTAGTTTTTATTCAAACAAACAAACAAAATCAGGTTTTAACCCATCTTGCAATTTTGATTAGATTAAGGCTCGCAATCTGAATTCATATATAATCCAAGCAGGATTGCAATTAGGATTAAAGTAGTCCAAAAAGTGGATTTAAATCTGCCAAAAATATTTAGTGAAGATACTGATAAATGCAATGATTCCATTAATGGAATAGCAGTTAATTTTCAGAGTCACAATCTAACAATATTTATAAAAATGAAATTAAATTAATTTAGGATTGATTGGTTTTACCTCACCTTGATTGTGAATTGTTTCTCTAATTTACTCTGTAGTTTTTGCAAGTAATTTAATCCTGTTTCCCAATTCCTCCAACTCAGAATGTTTACTGATTTCAGGGAGTTTGTGGAGAAAAATACAAATGATGAAGTAAATTTTTTAAAGTTTTCAGACTTGTAATCAATTGAAAGTCTTATTTTATACACGGAATGTAAAAAAAAAAAAAACATAATACTACCACTCTCAGTGATCACAAATCCAGCAAGCAAGTACAAGAAAAATAAGCTAATGAATAAAAACATATTTTATAGGAGAGAAAAAAGATATGCTCAACTGAATTCAACTTGATTTGATGGTAGTTTAGCAGTGATTTATAGTAGCCCATTAGGGTACTAGAGAGTGTTGAAAGAGTTAAGAGTCATTAATTTCAGAGTGAAGTTTCAAACCAAGAAAAGTTTCAGCCTAATAATCTGTAAAAACAAATACAGCATTGCTTACTATTTATAGGAATCCACCTACTAACTAGGGATATCCTAATTATATTAGGAAGATACAGAGGTAATAGATCTGAAAAGTCTTCTAAAGCCCCTCCTCTCCTAAAATATTACAGCCATTATCAAGATATGTACTAGTTAGTAGAGTCCTGTCTAAGTACTTGATATACTGAGCCGGGTTAGAATACACAGGCTTTTTCAAATTCAAGTATGAGTGAAAACATCACTTAGACTTTGTTCATTATTTTAACTTTTTATTCTTGGAAGTCATTCAATAAACAAGGTAAGATACATAAACCAGATAACAATGCTAGCAAATAAACAAGCCTCCCCATTGTCTGTCTCATATCTCAAAGCAATGCCCCTGAAGTTTGGTGGCCTTGGCGGCTTTTATAGACAGACACTAATGAGTTTAGAGAATTATGGAACTGTGGGTTCCCTGCCATTACATGCCAGCCATATTATCTCTCAGAAAGAATTTCTACAGTCATCAACAAAAGCAGTTCTGCTACTCAATGAGTTGCTTCTATATGATGACCATATATGTGGCTTCTGGGTCTGGGAATTCTTACTATTAAAACACTGGGGCCATCTCCCCTTATCTACTCTTGTATGTCAAGACTTAGGGGATTTCTATTTAGGTCCAATTAGGGGCATTTGCAATGGTTTAACACAATTCTATTTTCCCCTTTACCCGTGTCTTCATTTTACGGATGAAGAAATTCAGGTGCAAAATGGGTGCATATATTTGCCAAGACCATAGAGCTAGTCAGAGCATGATCCATTTTCCCCTGCAGGTTAGTCAGGGCTTCAGCAACCCTCTTTAACAATTCTGTAGCACTGCCTCTTCCAACAGATAAAATGATTACTTACCTTGGATAGTCAAAATAGCCATAAGATAATTTCGGTCCATGGAAATGATAGCCAACTAAATGAAGGAATTTTCCTGTGTGACCTTGGAAATGTTCTGTGAACTCTCTAAACTTTGGGTTCCTCTTCTGTAAAATAGAGCTACCAATAGTGCCTATGCTATAAGGTTGTTGTTGAATCAAATGAGTTAAGAATTGAACAGTAACTAAAAGAGGGTCTGCCTCAACAAAAGTGTCTTGTAAGTGTCTGTGACTTGATTACGTTGATATTGCTGATGATGAGGGTGATTTTTCCTTTTAAGAATGGAAGGAGAGATTCATTTGTTTGTAGCATTTGGTCATGGAAAGCAAATATGTATCTCAGACATACTGGGAATGTTGTCTTTGGAGATCATGTCTTGAGCTCATCAGAATCTCAAGTTTAAGCAGTGACTTAAGCCCATTGTCAGCAAAGGATATGATTCTGTCAACAGCTGCTACAAATGACTTGAGTTTTATATACCACCATCCCTATAAAAGTGAAGTCTCCTATACAATTCCCTATGCTTACCTAATACTGTTTCCCTTCTGTGATTTCCTTTTTCCTTCAAGTCAATTTCAAATATTCATTTAACTTGATTTTACTATGATGAAAATATATGGTGGAAAGAACAGAATATGCTATGATATGCCTAAAACTTAAAAACCCTTAGGGATTTGTCAAGTCTTATTCTATAAACCCGACCCCTCCTCTCCCTGCAATGGATTTGAAAAGGCAGCATCTGAAGACAAACTTTGCATATTTTGAATTTTGGCCTAAAGCCAGCCTGCTTTATTACTCAGAGAATGCTTTGAAGGCTGAAGTTTATTTATTCAGGCATAGGCACAAATGCAGTAGCTCCACTGTTTCTGTAGACTCAATGCTAATAGCTAACAGGCTCTTGTGCTTATTCATTTAACTTAAGATGTTCAAATTTCATAAAACTCAATTTCCTTTTCAACAAAATAACTAAAGAACAAAATTCTATTAGAATTATGTCTAATCTTGTGTTTTAAACTACACCTTTACAATAATGGCTGTCAAATAGACATCTACATCC
Organism: Canis lupus baileyi; assembly: GCF_048164855.1. NCBI lineage: Eukaryota > Metazoa > Chordata > Mammalia > Carnivora > Canidae > Canis > Canis lupus. Next base: position 57,390,492 of record NC_132852.1, read on the forward strand.
CTGACCTCTCTTTCAAGGTTCAGCTTATTTCCATTTTCCAGTAGCATGCTTATTTCTAAATTCACTGTAGCAATAACAATGATAAAATAAGAAATTATAGTAATAACAATAACTACCATTTATTCAATACCTACCACTTAGCTGACACTCATGGTTACTTAGTGTGTAGTGTCTAGTTTAATAATCCTTTGAGATAGATATTTATTCCTAGTTTACTTTTAAAAAAAAGCACTGAGGCTCAGAAAAGATTAAGTAATTTGGGAAATCTATATTTAGCAGAGACAAATGTGTTTTCACCACCTCTCAATCAATCTCAATCACATCTCATACCCTTAATCTCTATTAATGTCACTGTTGCCCCAATTTTTAGACTCCATATTTAATTGTAAATTCTAATTTAGAAATTCCTATCAAGCCTGTCCTTTTCCTTCCATCAGCCCTCTCATACCTCAGGAAAATTTTGTATTATGTCTAAAATTGGTATGTTATTTATACCCTAAGTATTTCTCCACTTCAATTAACCTTCAGCTCTGAAGATAACAGAGGTCATCTTAAAAAAAAAAAAAAAAGACTAATCATGTTTTTTCATACCTAAAATCCTTCTTACTTCTTTATTTCCTACAGGATACAAATCCAGATTTCTTAGCTGCATTATAAAGCAACTCACAATTAGGCTACACACCGTTCCTGCTGACACTTCGAACCAAGGAACACCTCCACCAATTCATTTAATGTCTGAGCTGCATTAGGCTGCTCAGATTTTCAATCACACTGTGGGCTTTCATGGTTCCTTTGCTCTGCACAGGATACTTCTTTTAGTTGGAATGGTCTTCTTTATTCTTTTCTCCCATCTAAAACATCAACTATTTTTAATAATAAGCTCAGAACTATCCCTTCTTGTAAAAACTTAGCTGATTATCAATTTTACTTAAGAAAGTAAAGCCTGATCATATCAAATGCTTCTTTGAGTATTTTCAAAATTAAAATTTTAGAGAAAACGAATAATTGTCAATATAAAAACTTCACATATTATAATTATAATATTTATAAAAACTACAAATATTTAACTCTAGGTAAAAATCACGTGGTCATCAATTTGAAAAGTGTTGTAGAGTTAGATCAAACTGAGACTTCACTCGAGGCACCCCAATGTGTTGAATTACTACATAGTTGGGGTCTTTTGAAAAAATGGAACCAATAGTTGTTGACTGTTTCTGTTTGAATCCCCACTAGAGATTCATTCAGTTCTCATTTTCAATCTTTTGTTACCACTAAAATCATTTTTTTAAAGATGCATTTCTGTTTTTGGCATCTAAATGTTAGCTTATAACAAAATCAAATTAATGACTAAAGATTATTAGATGCTTAAAAAAACCTGATTACTTCTAAAATTGAATTAGCTTCTACAAAGTTTCCCTTAACACTTTGATATACTCTACTGTTACACTGGCCACCTAGTATCATCATTCCTTGGCTACTTATCTGTTGTGTTACGTATATCCTTAGATCGTTAAAAGTAAGTGAATTGAGTAAATAAATAAATAAAAATAAACAAATCAACAAATCTAATTTTACATCATTACTTTATCAAGAAGTTACAAGCATTCATGTATCAAGAGTCTAGAAATCTAGATCTAATGCTGACTTTTCTACTTTGTAATCTTGGCAAAAGCTATAAACCAGTGTGTGGACCAAGGATATTAATGCCTCACCTGCTTGAGACCTGAGGTTTGCAACAGATTATTATTCAACATGCCTTTTAGCTTTAACATCTATGATTCTATAAAATAGTAATTTGAAATACTCTAATAACCCAGAAGAAAAGAGTTATATTGAATAATTTTTATCTAAAAAAGTATCTATCTGCACCCTGCCTTGTCATTTACTTTTTGCTTCATCTCTATTATATTCCAAATCTTTCATTTTGCCTTGGGCATTCATTGTAAAATGTTAGGATAGTCACAGAAATGCTGAAGAGAAACACATTTTGCCCCTGGATAGTAATAAGAATCTATTAGTGCTTTATCATCCTGGTAGACAAGTATACATAGGCAATGAGTGAAATGTTGAGCCAGTTCCAGTATTAATCATCTGAAACAGCTAAGAAATTATTACATATTTAACCATACACAGACTCCAATCACCTAATTCAAAATGCAGTAAATCAGCAATCTACGAATACTCAACATTATTCTAACTCACTATCGGATCTAAATGATTATTTATAAAACATACAAACTCTGCTGATAAATAGAAAATATAAAATTTCTGGTTTGGAAATTGTCAGAGTTTACTCCGAAGTATTTAATTTCTGACTTAGAGAACATTCCAGTTCTATTTAACTTCAATATTCCTTGCAATCTTTGAGTATTACTATAAAATAGAGGCTAAAAGAGCATATTATCTAGGTTATCAGTTCAGCAGCATAACTGAGAGATTCGAAGTACTAGTGAATTTAATAAGGTGAAAAGTTAATACCTCCTTTACCTGAGAAGTCTGGGTAGACAGATTCTCCTATCTAACGGTACTGCCAAACTATCTTGAGCTTCCAACTTATAGAACAAGATGGCTGCTCTGGCTCTGGTGATATTGTCTGTACTTGAACCAATGCATAAAAAGAAGAAAATAAAATATTGAAAATAACCCTTAATTTAAAGAATGCAATGTAGGAACTGCATAAATCACTTCTGCTCATATCCTATTAGCCAGAATGTGCAGGGCCTTTCTCTAAGGGGACACCTTTCTCTAAGGGGAAACATAAAATGAGTTTGGGTCCAACTAATATTGAGATATTGTATTACCAAAGGAAAAAAGGGGAAATGGTGAATAAGTGAACATCTCAGCTATAGGCATACTCCTAAAAACACAAATCACAAAACCTTTAATAAGGCAGCATATGAAGACAAACATATTGTTCATCAATCCAGATATTGATTAATGCACGTTTTATTTAATTTTCAGGAAAAAAATCAATAATAAATATGATTTTCTTAATTCAATGTTTTCAAAGACATTTTCAAGCAACAGTTTTTCAATGATGATCAAAATGATTAATAAAGGCCACAAAAATAGGAGTGGAAAAACCTGGAAAGAGTTACCGTGCCTATTTCAGTGTTGACCAGTTTCTCTTCCACAGTAGAAGCCTGGGAAGATTCAGACAGGCATTGTGGATTCTGTAGGAGAGCCTATCACAGTACTAAACAGTTCCTAGTGCAGTATGTTTGGTGTGAAAATGCTGTGTGAAATTAAGAGTTATGTGGAGGCCAAGTTTAACGACTCACAGAAGCACATGCAATTGATGATAAAACTAATAAGGGTTCAAATATGATATTGAGAACAGGAATTTAACACGGGTTTCAAAAAAGATGAGGAGGATTTAAAAAAATAGTGATTAAGAGATTGGGTAAGGTATATCCATTACCTTGAATACCCGTTGACTTTCAATCTATCCAGTGGGTGTATTTCCTGAGTAATTCCTTTCTTCAAGTGAATATTTTTTTTGTTCTCTTCTTTGTTTTCTTCTGTTATGCTGCCCAAGATCCACAGAACAATAATGAATATGTAAGTTGTACATCATGAGTTTTTCATGCTCTACTTATTATTATCTAGGCATACTGCTCCTCTTCCAACTATTGATCCATTATTTGGATCAAAAATTTGTCTCTAGTTTGTCTAATTGATTTTTTTCTCATTCTCACCTAAAACCATTTTAATCTAAGTTTTGACACTATATTTCTTAGTGAAACTGTGTTCTTTAAGCTTGCCAGTTAGCTGAATATAACATCAATTCTTGGTACTCATAGTATTCAACCAATTGTTAGCATTTAATACATCTAATTGATTGCTCTTTCCTTAACTCACTTTCTTGTCTTTATCCTTCTTTTTATTTACTGGTCGCTTTTCGTTATTTTGGATTCTAATATATTTTATCTCCTCTCTATTAATACTATCCCCTTTGTGATACTATCCAGTCCAAGAAGTTTAAATACCTTTTTTTTTCTGTTCATGTGCCAATTTACATGCCTAACACAGGCTTCTTTCCCTAACTCCAGATGGACTTACCCTGACAATTGATTATTCCATATCTCAACTTGGATATATAATATTCATTTCAAACAAAATATACCCAAAAGTGAACTCCTGACCCTCCCCACATGACTGACTCTAATTACAGAATTTCATGTCTTCTTTGATGACAACTCTTCATACCTATTTTCTCAAGTCAACAATCTTTGAGTCATCCTTTTATCATATCATAAATAATTATGTTGACTCTGTCTTCAATATATATCCAAACATATTTTTCATTATTTCCAAAAAAATTACTACCTGTGCTCTCCTCAAGAATTTTTATGGTTTTATGTCTCACATTTAGGTCCATTTGAGCTTATTTTTTTTGTATGGTGAAAGAAAGTGGTTTAGTTTCATTCTTTTGCATGTGGCTGTCCAGTTATCCCAATGCTATTTGTGGATGAGACTGTCTTTTTTCATTGTATATTCATTCCTCCTTTGTCAAAGATTAATTTACCATAAATTGTAGTATCATTTCTGAGTTTTCTGTTCTTTTTTTTTTTTTTAAAGATTTTATTTATTTATTCATGATAGTCACAGAGAGAGAGAGAGGCAGAGACACAGGCAGAGGGAGAAGCAGGCTCCATGCACTGGGAGCCCGACGTGGGATTCGATCCCGGGTCTCCAGGATCGCGCCCTGGGCCAAAGGCAGGCGCTAAACCGCTGCGCCACCCAGGGATCCCCTGTTCTATTCTATATATGTCAGTGCTATAATGTTTTAATTACTACTGCTTTTAATATAACTTGAAATCTGGAATCCTAACACTTCCAGTTTTCTTTTTATAAGATGGCTGTGGTTATTCCAGATATTTTGTGGTTCCATCTGAATTTTAGAATTGTTTCTTCTAGTTCTGTGAAAGCTGATGTTGCTATTTTGATAGGGATTGTATTATGTCTGTAGATTGCATGGGGTAGATGGACATTTTAACAATATTTGTTCTGTACAACTGAGTTTTGTATGTTGGTTTGTATCCTGCAATTTATTGAAGTCATTGAATGAATGTCCTAACAGTTTTTTTTAAGGGATCTTTAGGGTTTTTAATATATAAGATCATGCCATTGGCAAACAGGAACAATTTTACTTCTTCCTTTCAAATCTGGATGTCTTTCATTTCTTTTTCTTGCCTCTTTACTCTACCTAGGACATCCAGTACTATGTTGAACAAAAATGATAAGAATGAGCATCTTTGCCTTGTTCCTGATTTCATATGAAAAGCTTTCAGTTCTTCATCACTGAGTATAATGTTAGCTACAGGCTTCTCACATACAGCCTTTGCTATTTTTAAGTACTTTATTTTTATTTCTAGTTTGCTAATGGTTTTTGTCATAAAAGTTGAATTTTACCAAACAATTTTTCTGCATATATTGAGATGATCATTCATGTTTATCCTTTATTCTGCTAATGTGTTATATCATATTCATTGATTTTCATACATTGAATCATTCTTACATCCCAGAGATAAATCCTACAGTCGCAGGATGGGATTTTTTAATGAGAAGGTAATGCTGAATTCAGCTTGCTGGTATTTTGTTGAAAGTTTGGCAACTATATTTATTGGGGATATTGGCCTGTAGCTTTCTTTTCTTGTGTCTTTTAATGCTCTGGTATTTTATGAGGGTAATGGTGGCCTCATAAAATGAGTTTAGGGGTGTTCCCTCTTCTTTAATTATTTGGAAGAGTTTGAGATGGATTGGTGTTAATTCTTTAAATGTTTGGTAGAATTCACCAATGAAGCCATCTGGTCCTAGGATATTCTTTTTAGGAAGCTTTTGTTTACTGATTCAGTCTCCACACTAGTTATAAGTCTGTTCAGACTTTCTATTTCTTCATGATTCACTCTTGGTAGGCTATATAGTTCTAAGAATTTATTCATGTTTTTCTATATTTTCCAGTTTGCTAGCTTATAGTTGTTCATGGTGATCTTCTATACTATCTATTTGTGTCACCACTTGTAATGTTTACTTTTTAATTTCTAATTTTGAGACTTCTCTCTTCATGTTTTACAGGCCAAATATGGTCCCTTTCACATACCTATAATTGTTCACTTTGTTTTTTAACAAATCCTATAAAATTTGAAAGTGATTCTTAGCTCACAGGCTATACAGAAACAGGGAGAAAGCTAGATTTGACACATTGGGCATAGTTTTCCCATCTCTGCTTTATATTAAACTTTTCCTATCCAAGAACTATGTGGTGTCTATTTCCTGGCTGGACTGGACTTGGAGTGATAAAAGATGGAAGGACTCTGAAAGGTGAGATTTTTTTTTTTTATTGTGATTCTTTGATTGTGGTTTTAGGCTTGAGGATAGTGCTTTGTCACTTGACAATGGGAAAGGGGTTCTAGTAACCAATGAGATGCAATGGTGTAATTAACCATGCTATGTCCCATGGTTGACTGTGATGAAGCACTAATTGAAGGAAATGCCTTGGGACCCAAATGTCTACTGCACTAGACCCCAAATGTCTACTGCACTGCACTATAATAACAGTGATAATGACCATCAGGACTATAGTATGAGATGGATATCTTTCAGTGCACTCAAGCACATACAAAAAGAAAATGATAAGTTCAGATCTGTCAACTTTAATGAAAGTCATGATTTGAGAGCCAGAACCGGAATGCTTCCATGACAGCCAAAATGAATCTCTTATTTCTTATAGCTACAGGGTTGATATTGTTGTACATAAAACCCATTTAATTGTGCAGTTGGCTGGATTACAAAAATAGTTGAATTCAAAAATCTTACTAATTCATCATGTAAAAGAGTATTAACTGGAAAAAATTGTGATCCTGAAATTTGGAATGAGGACATTTGGTTGGATCTAGAAAATAGTATTGAGCTTCTATGTCACAAAGACCCTTCTTTACCTTTTTCTCCAATGTCTTAGGAGATATGACTTTTTATGCTTAAAAAACAAACAAAAACTGTTACATTCAACTGTGGCAGATGCCTTGAAAAAGAATGATCATTCTTATAATTCTGCATAACTACTCCTTGTGGTTACTTTACCCATAACCTGTAGGTATGCTTTGAGAGACAAGAAAACAAACTGACCCCCTTAAAGAGCTTATACATCAAAATAATTATCAAAGAATTTAAAATATATTAGCAGAAACTTAGAGAACATATATGAGGGGAGAGTCTAAGAGTGTTAGAACAGGCCAAGTTTATCAATATGAATGTACATAATGGAGATTCTGGATCTAAAATGCTGGCTAATTCATCTGGAGGTAACTCTAACTGTTTTCTTTATCGGTTAACTAAACCTTGGGAACAAAGATGCCCTACATTTAATGAGGTCAAGGAGCCAGATCTTTCTTGGTATAAAAGAAAAGAGAAAATCCAAAGATTGGACTTGTCATAGATGACATACATACCCATCTGCCAGATACATTCCATAAAATTTCAAAGACATACCCTCCAATAAGGCATTGAGAAATTCATTAATGAACATCTGTATCCTTAAAAAATTCTGAGATAGTTTTCCTTTTTAGATGAGATATAGTTGCCAGCATTCAGGTGAGTTCCCTAATTTAATTTGAATGATGAGATCCTAAAATAGCAGAGGACAAGTGGCAGAACTTAACTGCCAAAGATGAGGTAGAAACATACACCGCAAAGGAAATCAGAGATGTAGTGGTATACAGAATGCCTTGACCCTCAGAGATCTTAGCAGTGCGTGGTTAATTGATCATGGTGCCCTTAGGAATGCAATAGATGGAAAAACCACTAGAATAACACTTGAGCTACATAACAGTAAAAACTTTAGTCTTATAGTAAAAACAAAAACAAACAAAAACCCCTGATTTGATTTGTAGAGTGGAGAGTCTCAACCTCTTTCCAGTTCCCATATCTAAATTAATACAGAAATTGAAAAGGAGGATAGGATTCTTGAGGAAGGATCCTGCACCATTCCTGCAAAATAATACCACAAATGTTTCTCTAAACCTTCCCCAACTAGCCTATGGCCATTTATTAGAGGAACTGTTCATAGAAGAACAGACTTCTTGAGGATTATAAGACACTGGGTTTTAAAAGATATTAATTCCTGGGGACCCAAAATTTTAGTGTTGTTCAAGTATAATTTTATGGTAGGTGAGTGAGAGCTGTAGTCTTAGTTCAAGTCTGACTCAGTAAGCCCAATTAATCCCCAGATTCACTCCATAGTTACTCCCCTAGTGCCTGAATGTGAAAATGAAATAAACATTCTTGGGTACTGTAGAATCCCCATATTGTCTCTCTGATCTTTGACTGAGGTTCATTATGTTAGAAAAGTCTAGGTGACAGTCCCTGGAACATTTACTCCCTAGCAAGAACATGAACTTGAAGCAATATGACATCCTTGAGCAAACTGTGAAGATTTAATGCCACCACCAAAGATTTTAAAGTAGGGTGGTAAGTAAGTATTCAGTGGGGCTGTGATGAAATTTAAGGAATAGTTAATATTGTCAGCAAAGGACATCATAACTGCCAGGCCATGCCTCTCTTAATTTAGGGGTAACTATGATAACTTTCTCACTTATAAGGTTAGCTATACCCTGTTCAGTAGTTAGACATTAATTGTCATACAAATGTGTGTAGGAGGTTATATATAAAAGAAGAGTAGCTAAAGGGATGGATTTCCTCAGATATATCAACAGTGCATCTCAACTACAAATCCGCACTTCATTGCTTGCTCTGAAAAAGTACATCTGGTTCCTTCAAAGATTGCTCCTTTGTCAGTTGGTACAATGTTAAATATTGCCAAAGGCAGTGTTGAAGGAACACTGAAGATGCAAAGAGATTTTCTCTTTCTAGTACTAGTGTATCATTCTTGCCAGATTCCTATACCATGCAATTTCTCCAGTGCTGAATTCCTGCAGCTCAGATGTCCTCCTATTTCAGCTCCTGCAGTGAACAACTGCACCAGCCACTCAGCTCCTGTAGAGTATGAATTCTCCTAAAGTGCAAGCCTTCTCCAGAACCTAGTGCCTGCAGATGCCTCAGCACATCCACCATGGAATGCCACAGGTGAAGGGCCACCCACAAATAGCATTCTATTCGGTATCTTTCCAGTGAGTTCTCTTGTATGGAATTAAAAAGAACATTCCAAGCCAGTTCCATTGGTACAGTACCTGGCTTATTTATCCACCATACAGTGGACATGGACATGCCCCCTCTGAGAAGGCATAGGATTACAAAGAATATTCCAAGCCAGTTCCATTGGCACAGTACCTCCCTGATTTCTCCACCATTCAGTGGACATGGTCATGCCCTCTCTGAGAAGACATGGATTTCAGCCCTCCAGGGACCCTTTTTCAGGTACTCTGCTTCAGCCTTAGGGATAGTGGCTGTTCTTTTTAATTGTGATTCCTCAACTCACTACAGTTCTCACTACTTTTCATTATTCAATCCTCTATTATTTGAGTCCTTATTATAGTTATATTTTTTTGTTTTAAACTTTTCTTGTTCTAAATATTGTGTGGTTTTTGTCACCAGATTGCCCCAAAACTGATTAGATTAAATGATGCTTAAAATCCCTTCTATTATTAAGACTTAATTATTCTTTCATAGATACAAAAACAAACCTCATTTTACTTTGGTAAGCTACATCACAAGATTTATAAAGATAGAGGAAACAAAAATATTTTTGAACCATGTTGCAAATATTATGTAATATATTAGACACCATTACTTTATATAAATTAGCTGCACTGTGGCATTTGATTTTTTTCTTAATCATGGAATAAATTGACATTGCTATAAACATATACCATTATAATTCATTTTAATGTTCTTCTAATTTTCTTTCAAATATAAAGAATTGCCAGACCCCTCAGGAAAGAGTTATATTTCCTAATCTTGGTTAAAATGTTCAGCATTAGAGTGATGTTTCTTCTTTAAGTGCCATATAATAAAGTGGTATATATTTGCCTTATAGTAGCATCACAATAGGCTGTATGCAAATAGCAGTTTATTATTAATTAAAATAAGAAAAATGGGAAGTATTATGATGAGCTCATTAAATTCACTTCAAAAGGAAAATATTCTCTTTTGAGGAAAAAAAGAACTATGAGATATTCCAAGTAGTATAATATAGTGTCTATGGAAGACTCTATACCATTTATAATATATTTTGAGGTTTTTAAGAATATTTAATACAGTATTCCTGAATGGCCACTGAGAACCATCATATCATTACTATTTTATAACTCATTCTTTTATCTGCATAAACAAATACTTCTAAACAACAAGGTCAATGATCAGATTTGCATATTCTGAGAGGTCCCTGAAAATATAATAATCTTTTGTACATTAAAATATGCATTAGCTTAAAAATCCCAAAGATAAGAGAACTTTCAGTCCAGAAAGAAAGATCAAAGCAAGGCCACTTTGGGATTTTCAAATAATGAAGGGAAACACAGGGGAGAAAAGAGAAAAAAAGTAAGCTATAAAATGTCAATGGGAATAAAAGTAAATTGATGCCACAGGAAATCACAAAGTTTTAGTAGTTTATCTCAAAGAAAATATTCTGTTGTATATGCTGGAAGGACATATTAAGCTTAGAATTGTGTGCAGGGTATATGATTAATACAGAGAATTCTAATGGAAGCATATCAGGATATTTGATTAATTTCTAAGGTAGCATTTTTTTTAAATTTTTTTCTAGCAAGCATGGTTTATAGTATTAAATAATTTAATGAATGTTAAAAGTATGGTAGATTTCTAAAATAGTACCGGTGATCTCTGTCTCTTGATATGACCTTGCCTGAAATCTCTTCCCCTTACTGTGTGCAGTTCCCATGACTCACTTTTAATGAATAGAATATAGCACCAGTGTCAGGATGTCAATTCTCAGATCAGATTGTAAAAACGTTGAAGCTTTCTTCATAGATGCCCTCATTTACTCTTTCACCCTCTTGAAGCTCTTGGACTAAGGGAAGAAGTTGTCCACATGGAAAAGAACCAATATGTTCAAAAGCCAGGGAGGACATGAACCCTGACAACAGCCACGTCGGTGAATTGGAAGTGGATTACTTCCCAGTTGAGCCTTCATCCTGGCTATGACTTTATCCCTGGCTAACCACTTGATTACATTCTAATGAGAGATCTTGCACCAGAGCCACCTGCTTAGCCATTACCAGGATCCTAACCCACAGTAACTGTGAGAAAAGAAATGTGCATTGCTTCAAACTGCTAACTTTGGGAGTAATTTGTTACAGAACAGAGAAACAAGAGAGAAGCAATATGAATATGAATGATTGATTCAAATTTACAGAGAAGAATATGGCGGTGATGATAATTTGAATATTTAAAATATATACAGAAGGTACTTGTTTGGGAAACTAAATTTACTACTTAATCTTGCTTAAATTTTGTACAAACTTCAAAATTGACAACAATCTTGTAGTTTTGTTAATGCATTAATTCTGTATAATATCTACTAAAAGGTTTGATCACAAAATTGACTACAAATTTGTGAAAAAGTACTTCCTATTATTTGCCCCTACTTTGTCAGAACAAATTTCTTGCAATTAACACGGCTGGACCCATCTGCCAGTTTATGAGTTAGAGAATGGCCTAATTATAACCATGAAATATATAAATATGGAATATAGAGTAGAATGATAGGTAAGCAGACAGACATATAGATAATAAAACAATTAAGATAAACCGCAAAAATTATTCTCTACTTGGAAACAATACAATTATAGAATTTGAATATTCCCAGTTGCAGAAAAAACTAAATATTCAACAAAACATTCTCTTCTTCCTTCTGGGGCAACTCAGCTACTTTATTTCTCTAGCTTCCTTTGAAATTGGGAGTGCTCACGTCATGAGCTTTGTGGGATGATGTGTGCTACTTTCAGGCCTAGCTAGTGAAGACATGCAAGACTACATATTCTTTTCCACTTCTGAGTACCTGGCAGGTAGACAAACTCCAGAGAGATTGTGACAACTACAAACAGAAAATGGCCTGGTCACAATACAGAAGAAAACTTGTCATCAGAATTACTGCTCAGATGAGCACCACCCAACCAGAAATACCTCATTGAAAAGGAACTTGGGCAATAAATACAATTACTAAGTTATATTACTGTGAGTGTTGTGGTTTTTTTTTTTGGGGGGGGGGGTTTAGATTTATCTGTTACAGCAGCTAGCATTTCATTGTTCTTAGTACTATACTTAAGGTTTTTGTGTGCTTCTTCAGGGGAAAAATACAGATGTCAGCAAGGATATTGAGTGGATTGCACACCCAGAGTAAATGTCCTTAGAGGCTAAGAGCCAAAATTCTTGAACTGTGAACCCAAGCTTGACCACTTAATAGCTGTGCTATCTTCAGCAATGTTTTGAGATTGCTATGCCTCCACTTCCTCACCTGTAAAATGGAGTTGACAATATCACTAATGTTTATCATCCTTGCAGGGAGCAAGCATGTGAAGGCATCTATGGCATGTGAAATAGCATCTGGCACACATACAGACATCTAAAAACTCTAAATTTTCCTCCTCCTCATCCAACTTCTTCTCTTCTTTCTTATTCCTCTTAAACTTATTCTGTGATGAACATGCTTATTTTGCCTTTTCTCCCCTCTCATCGTCTCCACACAGGCTTTTGTCCCCCCCTACAAACTTAAAGATGAACTGAGGAAACAAAAGATATCCAGGAATTTTGGCATGAATAGAAAAGACTTCAATCAACCGAAGCTGACCCTTGAGTAGAAAAATAAATGGCTGGAAGGTTTTTTAGGTTTCCAGTAAACTAGAGAGAAAAGGATCTAGTAGGTGGCATTTTATAAATAGGATGAAAAGATTGTGTAATGCAAATAAAACAGGGCACCTGAGTGGCTCAGCAGTTCAGCATCTGCCTTTGGCTCAGGTCTGATCCTGGAGTCCCGGGATCAAGTCCTGCATCGGGCTCCTAGTAGGGAGCCGGCTTCTCCCTCTGCCTGTGTCTCTGTCTCTCTCTTTGTGTCTCTCATGAAGAAATAAATAAAATCTTTAGGAAAATTAAAATAAAACAGTTAAATAAGACAGTAAAATTAATTGTATTTGTAACTTAATCATATTTGTCTTAAAACATATTTAATGGCCAGCAGACACTTGAAAAGGTATTCAACATCACTGATAATCAGGGAGATGCAAATTAAAACCATAAGGAGAAGTCACCTTCTACTTCTCAGAATGGCTGGGATCAAAAACACAAGAAATAGCAAGTGTTGTTGAGGTTGTGGACAAATAGGAACCCTCTGTTGGTGCGAATGCAATGGCACACTCTTCTGGAAAACAGTTTGGAGGTTCCTTAAAATATTAAAAATAGAGGGACACCTGGGTGGCTCAGTGGTTAAAGCATCTGCCTTCAGCTCAGGGCGTGACCCTGGGGTTCTGGGATTGAGTCCCACATTGGGCTCCCTGCATGGAGCCTGCTTCTTCCTCTCCCAGTGTCTCTGCCTACCCATCTCTGTCTCTCTCTCTCTCATGAATAAATACATAAAATCTTTATTTTTAAAAAAATTAAAAATAGAAATACCATATGATCCAGTGATCCTGGATACTACTGAGTATTTACCCAAATAATATGAAAACATGGATTCAAAAATATATATGCATCCTTATATTTATTGCAGCATTATTTACAATAGCCCTCCTATGGAAGGAGCCCAACTGGCCATCAATAGATAAATGGATACAGATGTTTTGATATATGTATAGAATAGAATATTACCCAGCCATAAAATAGAATGAGATCTTGCCATTTGTGACCATATGGATGAAACTAAAAAATATAATTTTAACTGAAATAAGTCAGATGGAGAAAGACAGATACCATATGACTTCACTCATATATGGAATTTGAGAAATAAAACTAATTAACAAACAATGAAAAAAAAAGAGAAAAAAAAAAACAGACAAAACAGACTCTTAAATACAGAGAACACAATGGTAGTTGCCAGAAGGGAGGTGGGTGGGGGGTGGGTGAGAGAGATAAAGGGGATTAAGAGTACATTTAATGGTGATGAGCATTGAGAAATGTAGGGAATTATTGACTCATTATATTGTACACCTGAAACTAATAGAACACCAAGTGCCGACTACACTTCAATTAAAAACAATTATATTTAAGTATAGCTTTTAAGACTATCTATGTAATAATCCTATTGTGTCTATTTTGAAATAAGACATTTTTGAAAATGTTCTTATAAATCTGGGCAATTAGAACAGTCAGTCATCATATCAAACTTAGGAAAGCCACACTTCTGATATTTTAACAACACGATTAAGGAAATATCTAATTCATTCATGCTATTATAATAATAATAACAACAAAAACAATAATAACAAAAATGCCATGTGCTCAGTCACTGTTATAAGGGCTTTATATGCACTAACTCATTTGATCTTTATAAGAATTCCATGCAGTAGATGCTACATTATCTCTACTTGACATATATGAAAATTCATTTGTAATGATAAGGTTAAATACATTTCCTAAAGTCATAAATTTAACATGTGGTAGGTCCAGGATTCAAACCAAGAAACTCCAACTCAAAAGTTGGTGGTTTTGGGACACCCGGGTGGCTCAGTAGTTGAGCATCTGCCTTGGGCTCGGGATGTGACCCCAGGGTCTTGGGATTGAGTCCCACGTCAGGCTTCCTGCGTGGAGCCTGCTTCTCTCTCTGCCTGTGTCTCTGCTTCCCAATGTGTGTCTCTCATAAATAATTAATAAAAACTTTTAAAATTTTAAATTTAAAATTTTAAAAAGTAAAATTTTTCCTTTCAGAGGGCTATCATTTTTTTAAACTAATTTTAAAAATACTTCCTCAGAGGTTTCTGTGTCCACATAGAAACACTTTTGTCCACTAAAGAGAGAGATATAATTTTGAGTAGGGAGCAGATTTGCTCCCCGAAAAGTTAGCCAAGTTAAGAGGATTGGTTCTCTGACCTGACACTTGTACTCAAACCAGCCGAAAATCTAGTCCAACTATCAGCTTGGGGATGAGCACTGTAGCATGAAATGAAACATAAAATACCTTCTAAGCAAATTTCATGATGAATAGCAGTACATTGAATTTTCAGAAAATTATAGTAAAACAATTATGGATCAATGCTAGGTCAAGTCTTTTTCAACAGCATTTATAATTAGCTGGGACAGGAAGTAATGGTTAGATTAATGACTCTTACAGGTGGTGTTAATTTGAGAAGTAAAACAAACATCTAGATACCAACATGTCATTGTATAAAAAAATTAGAAAGATGATGGAGAGATGAAAGGTAGATATAAATAGATATTGCTTTATAGTATGGAGTAATATTGTTCTATTTTGACACTGATAATATGTGATTTTCTAAATAAATTCAACATATTTAGTAAGCATAATTTAATGCTTACATGATGATCTGTTTTCCTTACAAATTTCAGTCATGGTAATGGTTGAGATAATTTAATGATATGTTTGAGACTCTGAATACAATTCTTGCCTCTGATTCTAGAAAAGCTACAATTAAAGTTAATTGACTACTCTTATGCTTTATAATTTCTTTACCTTCAGGATCTTTGCTATCACTTATTGTTCTTTTATCTCTTAATTGTCTCTCAAATCCATTATATTTTGTTATAGCTATGTACATTTTTATGTTCAAGCTTATGAGAATTGTATACAAATAGTCTTGGAATGAGGATCTGATGATTGTTAGTCTCATGAGTAAGATAATGGAACACTGTGACATATATTTATTAAACTTCTCTATTTTCCTTAGTTGAGATTTCCAGACATGATTTCCTGACAGGTGAAGTGATCTTAAGGTTTCAAAAGTCATGTTTTGCCCTGCATACTCATGCTATGCTATTCCCGTGGCATCACTTCATAGATTAATTTGTTAGAATCATCTTTTAAGATGAAATATTATGGGAGACTATTTTGAAGATAAATTGGTAGAAAGAAGGAAAATTAACTTTAGTATAAGTATACAGTTTCTCCCCAAATAAAGTTTTTTCAATATATCATTTCAATTCCTCCTCTATAAACCCTCATACCCCCAAGCAACTATTCCCACTTATTTTTCTCTTGTTTTCTGTATTCATGTTGACTATGCCCCATAATATATATGCATGATAAACTGGAATGTTGAAAAGTAAACAGTTCTTATCTGAGGTCTTTTTACAAACTGCAACTATTTAGCACTCAAGATGTATTTGAGCTATTGGAACATTTTAAAGTACCATGGAAATTTTCTTTAAAACTTTTTTTCTTGGGATCCCTGGGTGGCACAGCGGTTTGGCGCCTGCCTTTGGCGCAGGGCGTGATCCTGGAGACCCGGTATAGAATCCCACGTCGGGCTCCCGGTGCATGGAGCCTGCTTCTCCCTCTGCCTGGGTACACTCTGCCTCTCTCTCTCTCTCTCTCTCTCTCTCTCTCTGTGACTATCCTAGATAAATAAAAATTTTTTAAAAAGTTTAAATAAATAAACTTTTTTTCAAAAAAAATAAAATAAAATAAAACTTTTTTTCATGGAGTTTTTGACCCTGCTTCCGATTGCTGAATAATATTAACATCTTAATTCTACTTTTCCTAAATTATGTTCCTCTACCATATAAGCATGATATAAGCTATTTCAATAAGTTAATAAAGACATCACTTAGATAAATTTATAGCTAAAATGATATATTTCTGATATAAAAAACATGAATTAGTCAATAAAGACAGGTGAAAAAATAAACATTAAATAAATTATCTGAGACCCAGTTACTTGCTCTCTTAAATTTCACAAAAATGTTTTAATTCAGCATTCTGAGAAATTTTAGCAATATTTATTTTCTCCAAAGTAAATGAGGAAAATTAAACTTGTCCTAATAAAACGATCAATTTCCTGGTATCTGTGGGGAATAAACCTTTTTGTGATTGGTGCAATAGTGCACACTTCAGAATTCTTTCATTTGTAAATTATTCCATTATAGTAAATAGGATATACATACTTGAGGATTTCATTTCTGTAATTATCCCTTAATTTTTCTGCATTATCTCTTTACTACCTATATGACTATCCAAATCATCTGTAGTATCCTAATATTTAATAATTAAATAACAGATTCCATTTCTGTTCCAGCTACTACTTTATTTGCTGCAATTATGTCTCATTTTACTGGTGATATTATTTGTCTTCTATCACTCATTTCTTTTTTAAGCAATGCCACCAGAGGTTTTTCAATTTTGTTAGTATTTCCAAATAACTGATTTGGGGTGGGTTGATTCATATTGCCTCTTTGTTTACTTACATGATTAATTTTTAATTTTATCTGGATTATTTCATCCTACTACTTTTGACTTTTTCTATTGCTTTAGTTCCAGCTAAGTAATATGGATGGTCTTTAGCCTTTTCTCTTTCCTACTCTAAGTATTGGGTGTTATAAAACTTCTGCTATAGCTTTGTCTCACAATAATATTTGTATTATCTTCCATGAGTGGTTCTCATTTCCATAATATTTATTCTCTTCTTTGTACAAGTTAATTAACTATTGTGTTTTATTGTGCCCCAGTGTATGATGCTTTTAGGGGGCTGTTATGATTTATTTCTCATTTCATTTGTATTCTGGCCAGAGAATGTGATTTTTAATCATAGCAATCAATGCTAAAAATCTTTAGAAATATTTCTGACTCTTCCTTTATGGTCAAATGTAGGTGCTATTTGTTTGTTTGTTTATAGTATTTATTTCAGTAGTGCTTGGAAACTTTTTTTTTCCATTTGTAGTACGAAGTACTATAAAAGTATATGTACTAAAGTTATTAATTATTTTGTTCTAATATTTTATGCTTTTGTAATTCATTTTCCTTTGCTGTAGTCCTGAAAGCTGGTATTAGACTATCACTATAATGGGATATTTTTATTTCACCTTTATAATTCTGTCAACCTTTGTCTCAAATACCTTAAGGTTATATAATTAGATATCTGTTTTCAATTGCTGCAACTTCCAATAAAATTCCTCTTAATCTAGAAATGCATTGTCTCCCACTTTTTTCTTTTGCTCTGCTTTAATCAATATACCAGCTTTCTTCTGGTTAATAGTTACCTATTATACCATTTTTACACACTTTTATTTATTTTGACTATTGGTAAAAGCCCAGAGCTGGCTTTGTTTCTCTTTCCAATTCTATCTATCTCAAATTTTTAACTGGAGAGTTGAGTACATTTTCACTTATTATGACTAATCATATATTCGGGATTATTTCTTTCATTTTGTTTTATTTTGGCTTGAGTGTTTTCTCTATTTTTTAAAAAAAAACTTTTCTAGTTTGGTGGTTATCCTTACTCTTTTTTGTGTTTAGCCTTCAAAGTTTAATATACAAAACCAATAGTATCCAAAGCTAACAACACATTCCCTCTACTTAACTGGTACAAGGCCGTGGGAAGACTCAAAATCAGATCATACTCTTCACCAATTCTATGTTACAACTTCTCAGAATTTTAGTTCTATTATTTTTAACCTTCAAAGTTCGAAAATAATATGTATGTTTCATACAATTATTTGTATTTATCGAATACACTAATTTCTTTTCTTTACTCAGCTGTTTCTAATTTGTTCATTATCCTACCATTTTGTGATTTGTTTTTCATTTCTAGAATCTCTTTATAGATTCTTTTCAAATCTTTCTGGCCGATTTTTATAGTCTCTTGTTCTTAACTCATACTTTTGATAGTGATTTTTAAATCAATAAACAATTTATATTCTGCTTTGTATAATTTTTGTCACCTCCAGTCTTTGTCATTCTAGTGACAAAATTAATTTTGATCTCAACTAGAGATCCTAGTTGATTTTTGTTGACCAACATTCATGATGCTTTGTTCTTCAAAATGGTATGCAATATATTTAGTATGTATTTGGGGATATTCAATTCTGAGCTTGTGTTCCATAGAAGTAGATCCATGGAAAATTTTTAGGGCCTGGATTGAACATGCACTCCTTCAGAGATCTGCATGTGCTTTTTTCGGTTCTTAGGACTACTACTAACCCAACACCACTTAGGTCCTCAGGTTGAGAGTCCCTAGGGTACTGTGAATTTAGGCAACAAACTAACAAGTTGGCAAAACTGATATGAGTATTAGTCAAGTTTTCTGTTGTTTCTTTCTGCAGGGCAGAGAGCTCCCATTCCCATAAGACATAGCCATTTGGCATCCTGCCTTTCATGTTACACTTGATGGACTTTAGGCATTGTCTCCTTCCTCCATGCTTCAAGGCCTTCTTTCTCCTTTCCCAAAAAGAAATCAAACATCACTAGGAGCAAGAGAAGTCCTGTTTAAACCATACACCTATCATTTCCTAGTCTTGTCTTATTACACTCAGTAGAGCTTCTAGCATTATATTAAGAAGAGTGGTAAGAATGGATAGCTTTACTTTGAGCCCAGTCTTAGGTCTAGCACAGATAAGCTTTGGTTGAGGCTTGATTTTTGTTTTTTCCTGCCCACATTGGTGTTTCTGAATTTCTAGCTACTTTAGCTTCAAGTGTGGACCATATAAGGGAAAATAAAAACCCAGGGAACTGGTAGCTTTTACTCTCTGGCTCCTGGAAGTTCCTAAACAAGCTGCCTGTTTGTCCCCACCTGTCAAGGTATTCTAGTATTTGTTTTATATATAATTTTCTGGGATATTTAGCTGTAGTAAGTAGGAGATAAGGGGAAAATATATCTATTTTAGCTTCCCTGCCTTTCATATTTTAAATCATAACACTTCTTCATTGTTGGGCAATGATTTTGCCTGTCTTGCTTACTCTGAGAAGTGATGGTCAACTTTCTACATGTAGAATATTCTACTATTTTACATTGACAGTTAAGAGTTATTTCCAATTAGCATCATGGTGAAAGGAATTTTCACTTCCTGTCCCTTCCCACTAGACAAGTGGACACAATGGCGCATCCTAACAACATTAAAAAAACAATCCAGTCCCTAGCCACAGGTGTCAAGGGGATGTAGCTGCATAATCATTTCATATCCAGTATATCTACATTATCATATCTTAGCAAAATAATATCAATTTGCACATGTGTGTCAAGAACATAGATACGCTGCTAATTCAACTTTGAACGATAGATTGTTTCCAGAGAATAGAGGAAAATGTGAAAATATCCCCTGTGTGTGGCAAATTGGCATGGCAAAGATAGTATTAATTTATTTCAGCCTACTTGTCACTGACAGAGAACCTGGAAAGAGGATTCCTGTCTTGTGACTCCCTAACAGCTGGTTTTATTGCAAAGTAAGCATTACTTAATTCCTGGGATTAGCAGGGCTAGTATTAGAGCATTACTTTTTTCCAGTATTTTAATAACCACAGCTGTGCTTACTCATGGGCAGAGAAAGAGTAGGAGAGAAATTCCTAGGATTTGTGTGATCATCAAAAATATCATTCCTGAGGGTCACCACAATCCTTAAAGCTATCTATTCATATTCTGCAGATAAACTGCATGATTAGCAAGATGTCTAGCTCAATGGTTGAGGAATCATATTCAAGGAAAATTAAATAGCTGACTAGTTCGGGTACTGAATAAATTCCTAGGATACATATATTTGAATTTTTTTAAGTAGACTAGAAATCTGCAATATATAATTAGAAATATAACAAAGTAATGTATTTTTAAAAGCCAAATTCAAAATTGTTATGAATTTGTGTTATTTGTCATGCTTAATTAGGCTAATAGAGAAAATCATTTAAAAGGTACCTTTAAAACTTGGAGACAAATTTCAGATATTTTGGTCTAGTGATTCTATTCAAATATCTTATATTCAAACAGTATTTTAGAGTGCATTATGTATCTTCAGGATAGGTCTATCCACATGGACTACACCACATCTTGGAATGAAAAGACTTTCATCTCCAGGAATGTAGATATCTGCAGACTTGGTAATGTGTTGTAAATAGTACAACAAGATCCAACAATTATATTTTAATATAAACTATACCCACTAAGCCATATATGTTCTTTATTTATGATATTAATTTAAACATAATATGTTTAATATGTTACACAAGATACAAAAAGTTCTAGATTTTATAACAGATAATGTCTTTCTCTTAAAATTGCTCCCAGATTTTAATACAATCTTTTGTATTATATATATCTACATGTAGATATAAATGGCTGCTCCCTAGTTACAATTAAAATACCTCGTCTTCTCTTGAAGTAACTAAAGTAATAACAAAAATGGGAATAATTAAGCAGCAGATATTCACAAAGTGTAAAAAAGAATAATAGCTTTGTTTGATCAAAAGTAAATTTAAAAAGCTCTGAACAGTAAAGACTAATATCTTACTAATATCAGTAAAGACAAAATGCATCATGAAGTTATCATACAACCTGGTAGGTTGTTGACTCATTGATTATCATTAGTTTTCAACAAATTTTTGTGTTCCAGTTTCTTTGGAGCAAAAACTGTTCCAAATTTGCTAGTGAGGCATAAATGAGTGAGACATGAATTAATAGCAAGTAGACTTACAAAATTCTCTTTCTTTCAACTCTTATGAAAGTAGTCATAAATTAAATTGCCATTCTCTTCTGTTGAAAAATGCAGTCAGAATTCTTTCTTACTTTCTTTCTTTCTTAGTTTCTTTCTTTCTTTCTTAGTTTCTTTCTTTCTTTCTTTCTTTCTTTCTTTCTTTCTTTCTTTCTTTCTTTCTTTCTTCTTTCTTTCTTTTCTCTTGGCTTGAGAAACAAAAAGAGAACTGAGATACTGTCATCAAGACACAGGACTCCACTGTAATTGCTCACTGCAAAAAGCTCACTGCAATTTCTTAACCCTATTTCATAATTTATGAACATATCTTAATGTTGATATGTAGAATATCTCTATGACAGGAATAAGATGTTTTTCTTTAAAAAGTAAGTGCTTAAAATCAGTTAAGTAACTGCTATAAATCAAATGTTTGTTCTTTCTTAAATTCATATATTGAAGTCCTATTCCTTAATCCCCAATGTGATGAGATTTGGAGGTGGGGCCTTTAGGAGGAAATCAGGTTTAGATAAGGTCATAAAAATGGAGCCCCATGATAGTGTCAGTGTCCTTATAAGAAGAGGGAAAAACCAGAGCTGTCTCTCAATCCCTCATTTAAGGACATAGCAGGAAGAAGTCTGTCTACAGGTAAGGAAGAGGGCTCACACCAGACACCAAAGCTTCTGGCACTTTGACTTGGACTTCTTGGCCTTAAATGTGAAAGTAGATGTGTGTCGTCAAAGCCACCCAGGATATGGTATTTTGTTACAGCCCAAATTGACTAAGAGAGTAATTATATTAGGATTTTCCAGAGAAACTGGACCATCAGGAGATATAAATACAGTTCTTCTTGAAATTACCATGGGGTTACTTCCCAAAAGCCCATTATGATTTGAAAATAAAGGTGAAAATGCATATAATACACCTAACCTACTGAAAATCATAGTTCAGCCTCACCCACTTTAAATGTGCTCAGAACTCTTATATTAGCCTATAGTTGGGCAAAATTATCTAACACAAAGCCTGTCTTAAAATAAAGTATTGAATATCTCACGTAATTTATTGAATACTATACTGAAAGTGAAAAGCAATGTTCCTGTGGGTACAGAATGGTTGTAAACATACCAGTTGTTGATCCTTGTGATTCTGTGGCTGGGAGCTGCAGCTTGCTGCTGCTGCCCAATATCATGAAAGAATATCCTACCATATTTCTAGCCTGGAAAAGATTAAAATTAAAAGTAGTTTCCACTAAATGTCTATTTCTTTCACCCCATTCTAAAGTCAAAAAGCAGTAAGTTGAACCATCATAATAAGTCAGGGACCATTGTATGTATATATGGATACAGAGAGAGAGAGATGTTTTATTATAAGGAATTGGCTCCCATGATTCTGGAGGCTGAGAAGTCTCACAGTCTGTATCTCTACCTGCAGGCTGGAGACCCAGGCAGTCCAGCAGTGTAGTTCCAGTCTAAATCCAAAATCCTGAGGATAGGGAAAATCAATGGTATAAGTTTCAGTCTGCAGGCAAGGGAAGACCTATATCCAGCTCAAGCAGTCAGGCAGATAGAGTACATTTGCCCTTCCTCAGCCTTTTTGTTCTATCAGGCCCTCAACAGATTGGACGGTGCTCACCCAGATTGGGAAGGGCAATCTGCTTTATTCAGCCTACCAATGCAAATGCTAATCTCATCTGGAAACATCCTCACAGACATACCCAGAAATGTTTATTTAATTCAATATCTGCGCACCCTGTGGCCCTCTTGAGCTGACGTATAAAGTTAACCATTACAATAATCCTTCTTATTGTAACTGCTAGAAGCAGCTTCCTTGTTTTTCCTCATTATTTTACATTTTTGTAAGATCTTATATTCATCTATTCATTCATTTATTTGCCTTATCAGTTAACTATCATACAGTGTGAGGACTACTATATTTATCTTGTAAACCACATTATAATAAGATGATGAAAGGCAAGATGGAACTTTCCTAAGAACATCAGGAGTGTCTTACAGAGGAGGTAATGTTTTAACTGGGTCTTAAAGAATGAACACAATTTCATAAGAAAAGAAAGGACATAGCAAGAAAATAGTCTATGATAAGGCACAGAAGTTGGAAGGACCACGTTCTGTGTGATGAAATGGGAGGACTCTATACATTTAGGTTCATATTAAGATGCTACAACAGACAAGCATAAGATTGTAATATGAATCCTCCGAGAAATTACTGTGTTTAGTTATCTAGCAGCAGCAACCATATCAACCACTTTCTTCCGCAACTCTCGCTCTAAATGCCTCTTCTCTACCTCTTTGAGATTTAGGAGAATAAATAAGTGTGGTCATTCTGTGGAATGCTTTCATTAGTCTCAACCTCCAATGATACTGTAATTCCTTCAGGTTGACCATATTACTTGGGATTGGTATTGCAGATAAATATGATTTCTCAGAAGGGCAGTAAAATGGACCATTAAAAACTTAGCACAAATTAGCTTTTTCAGTGTAATTGACTGCACACAGAAGGACCATAAGGGATTTGGGACCTGACGCAGACCCATTTCAATGCAAATGAAAAGGAACAAAAGCATGCAGATATGAGATGCTATTTGGTTAGGGCAGATCTCACAGAAACCTGAAAGAGAATTTTTGGAATATAAGAGGAAACATGAGACTTTTAATTCTCAAAACACAGGAGGTTACTAAGGCAGTTATTGACAGGTCCTGAAACAAAATATGATTCAGCCAAAGCAGACCAGTTCCAAGCTCTTCCAGGTTGAAGAACTGGAGAGGAAGACAAATTGTCTTAATTTTAGTTTACTATCAGTTTAGCACACAAGAAGCGCAAAAGATTCACATAATATTAAGTTTAATAGAAGTGGTGTGGCTCACTGCTGTTTTCCTTTATTCTTCATAAAAATATATTCAATTTTCTCTGATCTAAGCAGCCCTGATGGAACCCTTATCCACAGGTGAGAGAACCCAGGGGTATAGACCCTGAGCCTTAGCTTTTTGTACCACATTTGGCTAGATGGTTGGAGGGATATGTCAGTACTCAAGGATCCACACTATTTTCCATGTAAGGAAATATTTACAGGGCCATAGTTATATAATCACACATTTTATATTTTACTGAGTCATTGTATCAATTAGAGGTGTCCATGTTGCTAGCCTGGCCATGTAGTCCACCACAGTTGGATGCTTCCATTTTCATTTCTGTCTAGGGCTGTCCAGTCTGTAGAAAAGAATAGGTATTTGAAAGAGATTCTTTTTCAACAAAAATTACTTTGTTTAATAACTTTACTTAATATTTAAATTTTTTTAAAGATTTTATTTATTTATTCGTTCATGAAAGAGAGAGAGAGAGGCAGAGACACAGGCAGAGTGAGAAGCAGGCTCCATGTAGGGAGCCTGATGTGGGACTCGATCCTGGGTCTACAGGATCAGGCCCTAGGCTGAAGGCGCCACTAAACCGCTGAGCCACCTGGGCTGCCTAATATTTAAATTTTTTATATGGAAAGAAACTATTGTCTGATTTCTTATTCTATGGGAAGTCACATATATAATTCTTAATTCTTCTTTGAATTTTGCAGTTTGTTTCTCCAGACCATCCAAACTATTGGCTGTTGTAAAATTATCTATCCTCCTGTTAGTCAATTTATGCTTGAGTTAGGAGAGTTCTTGAGTTTAAATTCTGACTCCAGGGGTGCCTGGGTGGCTCAGTGGTTGAATGTCTGCCTTTGGTTCAGGTCATGACCCTAGAGTCCTGGGATCCAGTTCCACATCAGGCTCCCTGTGGGGACTACTTCTCCCTCTGCCTATGTCTCTGCCTTTCTCTCATTGTCTCTCATGAATAAACAAATAAAATCTTAAAAAAAAAATTCTGACTCAATGTTTGAAAATCTAAATGCAGACCATTAACTCAGTTTCTCTAAGCCTTTCACACAGGGAATGAAATTAAAACTTGCGTTACGAGAATTTTGGGTGAATTAAGCAAGGTGAAACATAAAATACATAATATATATGCATATACTAATAAATACATACTTATTAATTCTGAATCCTGTATTACTATCATTCTGACGTACTCACTCTGATTTCTACTAATATATTATTTTTATTCTTATATTGAATATTTAATTTGTAATTTGTAACTTACATACTTAAAGATTGTCATAGAGGTATGCTCGAAAGCATTTTTGAATATCACTCCAGGGCTTGATTTATGGCAGTTAGTAACAAACATTAAGCAACTAAGTGAATAAATATTGTGGCAGAGATAACTATAGAAATGTGCAAAAAAATTCTCATGATTCATATTGGTTTTGGACATTTAAATCATCATGATAGCAAAGTAAAAGGAAATCTGGATAAAATATCAAGGCAATTGATAAATGGCAATCTGAAATTGACAAATATATTATGAGGATGGTTAAAAAAGCAGCTGATAGTCTAACATTAAAAACTCATAAATAATATGAAATCCTAAAGACTGAGATTCAGAGACAAAGACGTTTTTCTGATTTAGTGTTACTGGTCTATTTATTTTTTAATTTATTTTTATTTATTTATTTTATAAATTTATTTTTTATTGGTGTTCAATTTGCCAACATATAGAATAATACCCAGTGCTCATCCCATCAAGTGCCCACCTCAGTGCCATTATATGGTCTCATTCATTTGGGGTATATAAAAAATGGTCCATTTATTTTTAAGAACTAATAAAATCAAAATTTCAAGAATATAGATAGAATGATTTTATTTTTAAAGTGTATATTTTCTTTTAATCCCCACTTCCAATCTCATCTCCTTGCTCGTTTAAGTAATTCCTGTAATATATGTAGAGTTTCTTAAGTCCACCAGATATTTGTTTAGATGTAAACCTTTGAATGATATTCTCCTCTGCTTTACATATACTTTAATATACAGGTGTGCTATTACATTACAAATAATAAATATGTTACATTTTCCACTTTTTCTTAAACTTTTATGCATTTGAGATCTACACAATTTGCTTTAGAAAATCTAAACATGTAACTGTTTTCTCCATAAAATTGTGTTCACTTATTTTAGATAATTTCCAAGATATTCTATAGATTGTGTTGTTATTTGAAATAGTTTTGTTTTTATTTTCTTGTTGATTATTAGAGAGGAATGCTATTGATATTTATGTATTGAGCCCACATAAAATATAATATAGTGTCTTCCCCGCTATCCTTTTTCCACTTATTTCACTTCACTTGTTTTATTGTTTACTCTAAGATTTCCAGCATCTTTTTGAACACTACTAGTGACAAGTAAGAAGGCAACCTTCTTTTCATACTGGAAAGAAATTCATCAACATTTCTACATTTAAAATGGTATTTGCAGTAGTATTCTTATATTCCAAATTTATCAAGTTAAGAAGCCCCTGGTATTCTGACTTTTCTGGGTTTGTTTCTTAAATCATTAATTGGTGTTGTATGTTCATATGCATATATCCCACTTGAATTCTTTCTTTGCAATTAAATCTCTACACCATCCTCCATTCCTCCATATAGCAGGTGGTGAACTTTTTTTTTTTTTTCTTTCCTAGCTGGCTTTGCTGTCTTGTTCCTTTGTATTAACCAATGGTAAGCAATGATCTGACCAGGACTGTGCATGAGAGATGAAGAATAACAATTTCAATGCCTCACTTTTCCATCTTAATCTCAATCCATGGTTCCTGGCCCTTTCCAACTCAAAGCCAGTGTTCCTCCCATACCAGCCTCTGCATATCTCCCCTCTCTCACTGGTCAGTACTCAAGTGAAGGAGTGACTGTGTTCAAAAAGCCATGAATTAAGTCATGCAATGTGACAAAATATAATCCATTCAGGAAGTTTATGAGGATTTAATTAAGCCTTCTTAATAGATTTTTAGTAGAGTGTTCTTCTTGCATTATTTTTGATATGTAATTTTTTTCATTATGAACCATTTTAATTATCCCTAGCTCACATAAAATATTGGTTACAGACTGAATTATTCATACACTTATTCTGTCTACAAAGGAATAATTGAATAGTTACATTATGTCAAACAATATGCTAAATTTGGGGAAATAAATCAACTTAACAAAAATCAACAGGGACCCTGTTTTCATGAAGCTTTTATTTTAATGAAGTATAAGGAAGGAAATCAATCAATCATATTAATATTCGAACATATTTAGTATTCAGAAGTAAAGGAACATATATGTTACCATAGAACCAAGAGACTTGATCGGATATGCTGCTATGGAAGTCATTCCTTTTGAAAATTATGATTAAGTATGATTGATGGGTGAATAGAAATTAATTAGGCAAATTGGGGTTGATTGATGGAGTGGGGAGAATAAAACATTCTAGCAGAAAAGAAAAAGTAGGGGCAAAATATCTGCTTGGAAGAAATTAGTGTATTTGAAGAATGGGAAGATCATTGTGGCTAAAATGAGAGTGGCTAACCTGAGATGAAGGCAGGGAGGAAGGACTTGGATTTTAATGAAAATTCTGAATAAAGCCTGCAATGAGACTACATTAAATGGTTTCTAGAAACTAGGCAATAAGATCATATTAGCATTTTAAAAGATTACTCTGCCTACTTGTAAGTAATGACTTTAAAGTGTGATCCTATTAATAAGAGAGCCCAGTAGTGAGGTCTTTACAGCGGTCCATGAAGAGATGATAACCCAGAAACCATAGTGACAGTAGAGATGAATACAAATACGTAGATTTGATAGGGATAATAAAGGGAACCTAGACATTATATTGTTTGTTTTCTTGGCTCTTTTGCTGTTTTTGAGAGAGTGAAGCACTAAGGATGAGTTCTATAAACTGAATATTTGTGTTCCCCCTACCACCCAAACTGTGAAGCCCCAATCTCCAATGTGATGGTGTTTAGAGGTTGGATCTTTGGAAGGTGATTAGGTCATGAGAGTGAAGCTCTCAGGATTAGAATTGGTACCCATATAAAAAAATAGACTGGAAAGAGATGATCTCTCCTCCTCCTATAAAGATATAACAAGATGGACATCTGCAAACTAGGAGGAACCAGGTAGTGGGTTTTTACCAGACCTTACTCTGTCAGCACCTTGATCTCGGATTTCCCAGCTTCTGGAACTGTGAGAAAAAAAAAATTCATTGTTTTAGCCACCCACTATATAATATATATATAATCTTCTGTTATAAACTGATAGTAGTCTTACTCACTGAGGCAAGAAACATTTGAAACTATAAGACATTTAGACATTAACAAATACTTGTTGGACAGGTTGAATTTGAGATTACTGTGAGATATCTGATGGGCCTAATAAGTAGGATTATTAACAGAGAAAAAGTATTTGAAACTAAGGTTCAGATGAGGTCTTATAGGAAATGAATGTAGACTAAGAATTAAACAAGGCCTAAGGCCACTTTTAGAGAAAGGGAGAAAACCTATCAAGAGTAAGTGATGAAGTAAGAAGTAAAATGAGTATCTGATATGACAAAAAATAAAGGAACATTGCTTAAGGAAATAGGAAAAGGTTAATACCATTGAATGCCTCTGAGTGGTAAAGATGAGGATTGAAAATGAACTTTAGTGGCTTTAGCAAAAACTATTTTAGTGAAATATTTAGGATGGAAAGAAAATTGAATTAAATAAAGAAATCTGGAAATATAAAGAGTAAAAGACAGAAACTCAAATTTCTAAAGAATGGACTACAACAAGAGGAAAGATAGGATAGCAGTGCCTAAAGGGTCAGAAGGGTGTGTCAGCACTCAAGAATCCATACTATTTCCATTAAGGAAACATTTGCGAGACCATCATTAGGTAATAATACATTTTTTTGCTAAGTCTTCATATATATTAGATGCTCCCATGTGATTAGCCTGGCCATGGCCCACCAGTCATATAATCCTTGTATGTGAAGAATCTGTGAAAGTAGTTTAAAAATATACAATAAATTTTTAAAAATATACATCCTATTTCTTCAATATGCATTATCCTAGATTTTAGAGAACTTAAGAGTCATTCTCATAAATTGATGTCCCATTAATATCACATTCCTTAACTCCCCATAAATCTATGTCCGATCAAAACCACATTTCTAACTATTTTCATCACTTTCAAAGATAAATTTTTACACAGTCTAATTCACATTCATAATTACTTCAAATTATTCCAAAATAATACTTGGAATAATACTTAAAATTATTCCAAAATTTTTTTCAGTTTCTGCATTGTTTAGAAGACGCATATTACACACTTGAGGCTATCACTCTAACCAACTTACTGACATAAGTCTACCCACTTTGAGTAAGGTACAAAGTAAGATATGACTCCGCAGCCTATGTTCAAACTGTGCTATATCAATGAGGAGGAAAGACCCAGTGTAGAAGTTATGGAAGCCCAAAAGTACAATCACAATGCAGACTCACAGTGCGCTAAGTTAGGACATGCTATTCTTAGTGGAAGATTTGCATCAATTGACAAACAGTTCCTCACTTACCACTGGCTCCAGAAAGGAGAGTGCCTGACCATGGGATCCACAAGATCATGAGTTCACCCACTAATGTTTTTCATGTTCATCTTTCCAGGAAAAGAAACCAACTAAATCCTCAAAGAGCTTTTCCCAGAATGTATTATTTGAAGTAAGGAGATTAAGTGATCATTGTGGTATATCACCCAGATCCTTATTTCAGACCTGGGTATTCATTGCTCCAGCTACTGTGGACTACTTGTGACTGAGAGGTCTCAGCTGAATCTCTCAGCAGGGATTGCTATCAGCCTAGGAGTACCGCCTTGCCTAAAGTCATGCTACCTCCTTTGAGGCTACTCTAAAAACAGTCACTACTAGTTATAGAAAGTAGAAAAGCCTGGGATGCTTGCCTGAAGATGGGACAACTATGAAGAAATTTTAGCTTCTAGAACCTTAAAATATCAGCTATAATCTTGTTTTGTGATTGCTCAGCAGTTCATGTTCACCTGATCCCACTTTCTTTACTTCTTCATGGGTATTAACTCCAAGGACTGTCTTTATTTTTTTTTTTAAGTTATTTATTCATGAGAGACAGAAAGAGAGAGATGCAGAGACACAGACAGAGGGAGAAGCAGGCTCCCTGCAGGGAGCCCGATGTGAGATTCAATCCCAGGACCCTGGGATCATGCCCTGAGCTGAAGGCAGACGCTCAACCACTAGCCACTCAGGGGTCCCCAACGACTGTCTTTAATAAACTTCTTCCATGTGAAGCTCTGCCTTTGATTCAGCTTACTGGGAATGTAACCTAAGACAGGATGTGATTTGAACATGAGATGATGGTGGTTTGAACCAAAGTGGTAAAAATGGGAGTTTGGTCATATCCTCAACATATTATGAATGTAGAACCCAAGAGACTTCTTGATAGATTATACTGTAGTGAAAAATAATAGTTTTTCCCAAAAAAGCAGTGAAATGGAAAGGTGGAACTTTCACAAATGTTCAAGAGGTGAAATAATTAAAAAAAATGCATTTCTAGTGCTTTTAAATTGCTTCCCATTGTTATTAGACTAACATTTATATGCTTCATCAAAGCCTATGTGACCTTACTTGATCTCTATTGCCATATTGGCTTCTTGCATGTTGGCCTTTAATGTTTTATTGTAATTTTTTAAAGATTTATTTATTTTGAGAGAGAGAGAGAGCAGGGGAGGGGCAGAGGGAGAGGGGGAGAGAAAGAATCTCAAACACTCCCCTATGAGTGTGGATTTCAACATATGGCTTGGTCTCATGACCCTGAGATCATGACCTAAGCCAAAACGAAGAGTCCAGTGCTCAACCAGCTGAGTTACTCAGGTGCCCCTTAAATGTAATTTCTTTGAGCAAGGACACTGTTTCACACAGCTGGCTGTTTGTCATCATTTGTGAGTTAACTGAAATATCAGTCCCTCTATACCTAATTTGGCAAATGGGTTGTATGCTCCACTACAATGCTCCACTACACTATTGTTAGTACTTCTTCAAACAGTATCTATCACATTATTGTTTTACACTTTAGCCCTCACAATATATGAAATTATTCTAGTTTTTTGTACATTTATTGTCTAACTTTGCTCACAAAAATTTGCACTCAGTATTGGCAGGATTCTAAAGTTCAATAGGAACTCAGGTATTTGTGGACATTGATGAACAAATACTATATATTTATTCATTCACCTTATAGTATCTTAGATGTATTTGTGTTGGGTGAAAAAGAGGAATAAAAAGTAATGCTTGACTGCTCAAGTTTGGAACATGTGTGTGGTGAGTGTATATGTATGTGTGTATGAATATGAATATAAATACGGATGAGTACAGGTAGAGATATTCCAAAAACTTCAGCATCTCAACATGACCAAACTATGGGAGTTAAGATGTTCCATATCAAATCATCAAAATCATGATAATATCGATGATCACTAAAACAAGGATTATTTATCCTACACTGTCATTCAAAGAAGTAGTTACTTTTATTTATTCCCCTTTACCTATGTGGAAATGGACAGAGGATTCAATGAACTAGTTCTTTCTGAGTTCTATGAGAACCATTTATTTACCTCACAACACAGGAAAAGCATAATTTGAACTTAAATTCATGTCTGAGTTCAAAATTCAATTTTTGAATTTTGGATTTTTTAAATAACACAATTTTCAAAGGTGGCCATGCAGTGTCCCCATAAAGAATACAATGTATGGGCCAAAGGTCACCTCCAAACAGTTGTCCCAAGCTCTAGTCAATATTTTAAAGTATTATATTTTTGATTTCATAAAGTAGAGGAATGAAGAAACAAAACGCACTTGCTAAAAGGTAAGTTGCATCTCCAAGCCATCATATTTACTCTGGTTCTGATCTGACTGGCTCTTCTATGCCTTCTAAGACAGTGGTGGGGGACTCATTTTTGGTTAATAACACTTGATCTGTCTGTAGAAATGTGCGTGCCATTAAAGTACTTTCTACATCCATGGATATATGAACCTATGGGATCTGGTGCTAAATATGTACCTATGAGGGGCAGAGAAAATCATTGCTCACTCCGTGGTAATCTATGGCTCATCTTTATCAAAAATAATAAACTCTTGTTTTAAGACTATGGATTTCAAAGCATCTCATTAGAACAACCCATGTGATACTTTAGGGGAAAAAGTGAGGTACTGCACCTACTGGATGGATAAATATATCTCTCTTTTGCTTTCTGAAAGGATCTCCCATTGAATCTGTTGTTAGAGGTTCAGGAAAGGGACAGTGAGAAAGCACATATGAAAGCCATTGGTCATGTGAAGTGCCCAGTGTCCTCAAAGGCACCAACACTAACAATAATTCTTGGAAACCAGACAAGGACTTTATATGGGAAGGCATTTTAAATGTCTCATGTATGTGAGCTAGGTTTCTCCAAAAGTGGCCTATATGATTCCTACTCATGACATATGTCTTCCAACCTAAGACAAGCACCTCTCTAACGAATATACATATTTAACTGCTTAATCCAGGGTTCATTCCAGAACAAATATTACAACCTTAAACTAAAGAACTAAATGGGGGCAAAAAAAATTGTCTTAAACTCTGAGGGACTTTATTCATTAATTTCCCCATTCTAATTTTGTGAAAAGTAGGCCAGGCAGTATGTCCTTCTTAGAAAAATTAACATCAGATCCTTAATGAACTGCATGAATATATATTTAAGCTGAACTGCTAATATTTTGTGCAGAAATGGGTTTATATTTGAAATGACGGATAAAATGGCAGATCAGAAGCACTGAGTTATGATATAAGTGTGGGACTGAACCAAAATACCTATCATGTAAATTTTGTCTTCTACTAATCATTAATTATTTTCCCCTTACATATTCTACTTGTTAAGGTGAAGAATTTGGACTTTTTGACCTTGGGTTCTTTCTCAGTAGGTTTCCATAATTATTAAAGAGTAGAGCCACAGTAACTTCTTGCAAGATACATCCACGAAGGCAAAAGAAACAAAAGCAAAAATGAACTATTGGGACTTCATCAAGATAAGAAGCTTTTGCACAGCAAAGGATACAGTCAACAAAACTCAAAGACAACCTACAGAATGGGAGAAGAGATTTGCAAATGACCTATCAGATAAAGGGCTAGTTTCCAAGATCTATAAAGAACTTATTAAACTCAACACCAAAGAAACAAACAATCCAATCATGAAATGGGCAAAAGACATGAACAGAAATCTCACAGAGGAAGACATAGACATGGCCAACATGCACATGAGAAAATGCTCTGCATCACTTGCCATCAGGGAAATACAAATCAAAACCACAATGAGATACCACCTCACGCCAGTGAGAATGGGGCAAATTAACAAGGCAGGAAACCACAAATGTTGGAGAGGATGCGGAGAAAAGGGAACCCTCTTGCACTGTTGGTGGGAATGTGAACTGGTGCAGCCACTCTGGAAAACTGTGTGGAGGTTCCTCAAAGAGTCAAAAATAGACCTGCCCTACGACCCAGCAATTGCACTGTTGGGGATTTACCCCAAAGATACAGATGTAATGAAACGCAGGGATACCTGCACCCCGATGTTTCTAGCAGCAATGTCCACAATAGCCAAACTGTGGAAGGAGCCTCGGTGTCCATCGAAAGATGAATGGATAAAGAAGATGTGGTTTATGTATACAATGGAATATTCCTCAGCTATTAGAAATGACAAATACCCACCATTTGCTTCAACGTGGATGGAACTGGAGGGTATTATGCTGAGTGAAGTAAGTCAATCGGAGAAGGACAAACATTATATGTTCTCATTCATGTGGGGAATATAAATAATAGTGAAAGGGAATATAAAGGAAGGGAGAAGAAATGTGTGGGAAATATCAGAAAGGGAGACAGAACGTAAAGACTCCTAACTCTGGGAAATGAACTAGGGGTGGTAGAAGGGGAAGAGGGCGGGGGGGGGGGGTGGGAGTGAATGGGTGACGGGCACTGGGGGTTATTCTGTATGTTGGTAAATTGAACACCAATAAAAAATAAAACTAAAAAAAATAAATAAATAAAAAATAAAAATATTAAAAAAAATAGTAAGGCAGACAAAGGAAATGATAGGAGTAGTGACCATATCGCATAGTTTCATATGAAATTCCTTGTTAACTGCATAAAGTCCAATATCTTTCTCTTGATCAGAATAAAGTCTGAAGGCTGTATAGAAGTGGCTTCAAGCCATAGTTGTATTTCACTCATAATATAGACACTCATTTAACTTTAAAAACTAAAGTAAAGCAGAGGTCATATTGAAACCACTGAAAATACACTTCTATAGTTTCCTTTCTCCCAGAGATATGGAAAAGTTAATTCCAAATTTTGACTAAATGGAAAAATTTAGAGCACAATTTTTGATAAAATTCTGTGGTTTCTTTTGTACCACCTGGAAGTCATTAGGAAGTTTAAGGAAGATGGCAGAAGTCACCTTCTTCCTCCCTTCCTTTAAGTGATTTAAGTGGAAGCAGGTGTTTGCACCTTATCAGATGTAAATGACCCTTTGCAAACACCTGCCAACTAAAACCCTCAGGGCTCCTTGAGCTTTGGTGTGCCACCAAAACTTATCAAAAAAGTTAGTTTATATTTAGTATTTTCCAGTTCATCTAACTCTGTACAGATTTTTATCAGATGGATACGAGAAAAATAGCAAAACATCAGTTAAGGAGTCAAGTAGACTCTGGGGTCATTGAGCATGTCTAGAAAAAAAACACCCTGTTGTCTTCAGCAGCCTACATACAGAAGTTGCTGAACATATGGTCCTGGACAAATCATTTTTAAAATGCACTTGATTATAAAAACCATTGAAGTTATATGCCACCTATTTAAGTCTGTATACATATAAACAGTAATAAAAAAAGAAATTAATCAAGAAATAGTCTCTGAACTCATATAGGTAGATTGTGGAACTCAAAGTCAAAATGTGTTAAGAATAGGAAAAAATAAACTTGTGCAATGCCAAAGAAATTAATAAGAAACATAATCTTTGATTTGCTGTTTCTTCTTCCTATGATTCTCTAAATCATGGCAAGTTATATATCAATAAAGAAATGGATATAAAAAAAGAAATGGATATAGTTGTAGATATAAATACATAGATAAGTGTACATAGACTACCTAAATATAGCAGTTTTCTACAGTCTGCTTTACCATGCTTCATAAATATTTCAATTTTTTGAGTCACCCTTGGTTATAAGGGTTTTCAACCTAATAAGATATAAAGGCCATTTTTTTTGCCATATAAATCAAAATCATTGTCATAAAAATAGAGATGTTATCACTTCTGAAATTTCAAACTCCACATACTCAGCCCTAGTTCATTGCTAATTTTAATTTTTAATATATTAATTTTAGGCTTTTAATTTCAGTACTGGATCTTTATATGTTAGTACTGATGTATTTTAATACAGCTCAGGGCCCCTTCTAGTTAATGGCTCCTCTGCTACTAGACAAAAACCATTCAAATTTCTGTTTCCATTATAAAATATTTGCCTATTGTCGAACTTTACATATGTGGAGAAACATAATATGCAGTCTTCTGTGTCTGCCATCTTCCACAGTTTCCAATGCTCTTGAGACTTATCCATGTTTCTTCATATATTAGTGAATCATTTGTTATTGCAGAATAGTGTTCCATTGTACAGGAATGCCACAGTCTGTCCATTCATTCCGCAATGGATGGACATATGGGTTATTTCTAGGTTGGGTATTTATTAATAAAGCTAATCTAATTTTTTGTATGATTATTTTTGCATATATATGCTTAATAAATCTAGAAGTAGAATTGTTGTGTCATAAGGTTAGCATAAGATTAAATGCATAAAACACTAAAAAATAGTACCTGAGGGGCATCTGTTTGGCTCAAACACCTGACTTGGTTTTGGCTTAGGTCATGATCTCATGGTCATGAGATTAAGCCCCAGGTCAGACTCTGTGCTGAGCATGGATCTACATCAGATTCCCTGTCTCTCTCTCTAGCTCTATCTCTCTCTCACTCACTCGCTCGCTCATAAATAAATAAATAAATAAGATATTTTTAAAAGATACTATCTGAAAGAAGTTCTATTATTTTAAATACGAACTGTCACTTTTTGGGCTCTATCCTTATACCATATATCCTTCCTAGCAATAGATATGGTCGATGTATGTGCTTATGTGTGTGTGTTTCATTTTCACAATTCTAGTGAACATAGGGTGGTGTCTTGAGATTTTAATTTGCACTTCCATAGTGACAAATGATATTGAGTATTTATTTATGTGTTTGGCATTCTGACATCTTTTTTTATATTAAATACTAGTTGATGGCTTTTGCGCATTTTTTAAATTAGGTTATTTGAGTATTATGCTTTATAAGACAATATTATATATTTTGCCCGAGTCCTTTGTTAAGGAGATGTGATATGTATCACAGATGTTTTCTTGCAGTCTACTGCTACTGCTTTCATTTTCATTTCACTTTCTTAATTGTACCTTTTGCTGAGAAAATTTTTTCAATTTTTATGGGAAAAGCAATTTATAATTTTAGGATTTTTTTTCTTTTATGGTTAGGCCTATATTAGTTCACTAGGGCAGCCATAACAAAGTACCACAAACTGATTGGTTTAAACAAGAGCAATTTATTGGCAGAATTTTGGAAGCTAGAAGTTTGAGATAAAGGTATCAAGAGGGTTGATTTCTCTGAGGCCTTTCTCTTTGCTTTGTGGATAGCTGTCTTTTCCCTGTGTCTTTATACCATCTTTCTGAGTAAGTCTATCTCCAAATGTCCCCTTCCTATAGGAACACCAATAATTTTGGAGTAAAGCCTGCTTCAATGGCCTCATCTTAATTTAACTAATTATATCTGCAAAATTTTTCTTCCAAATAAGGTCATAATCTGAGGTACTGAGAATTAGGACTTCAACAGACGAATCTGAGGAGGGGGACATAATGTAATCCATAACAGTGCCTTTTGTGTCATAACAATCTCTACTTACCACAATGTGAGAAAGTATTCTTCCACACGTTCTTCTAAAAACTCCCCAAATTGTAGCTCTCATATTTAGGTCAAAGATTTATTTCTAGTAATTTTTTCTTTGGTGCCATTAGAAATTAAACTTCATTCTTTTCATATAGTATCCAGTGTTACAGTACTAGTTGTTGAAAATAATTCTCTTTCCTCATTGATTTCTTTTGGTGCTGTTGTGTAAAATTAAAATTGGCCATACATTTGTAAATCCATGTCTGGATTCTCTGGTCTATTCCTTTGAGCTATTTTTCTATTTTGATGCCAATACCCACCTTCTCTTAATTATCACAGCTTTATACACAGTAGCTTTATAATAAATCTTGAAACTCTCTCCAATACCATGTCTTGCAAATTCCAGCTGCCTTAGCAATTCCACATTCCATTCTCTGTTTTCTCCATCCAGTGAGATTGGCTTTTGTTCTTGTATTTTATTTCTCTGCATCATAGTTTAGAAAATGCTCCCAGGCAAAAGGCTGCAGTAAATGTAGAGCTTACTTCATTTCTCTTAAGACTAGCAGTCTTGCATTATCTGCTGCATAATAACGGTTTCTTCATAAATTTTTCCAGTTATATAATTGTTTTCTATAAGAGGTAAGTTTAAAACCAGCTACTTCATCATGTCAAGATCAGAAGTTTGCCTTCAGTTGCTTTGATTCATCAATTATTCTGTTCCAACATCTTAAGGAAATAGATTATGTTTGTTAACAAATAATAGGTTTTGTTTGCAAACTCTGTATCCTTACTTGCTACTTAGAATGACAACCTTAGTGATATTTCTTATCATTTGGCATTCTATAGTACTAAAAACTGAGTGTGGTTAATAACCAGATGGGTGTGGTAGTACAAACTCTCAATGGGGAAACAGCATAGGCAGATGAGTTGGGCATCAGTAATTTATCTGAGAAGAAACACACGCATAAAAACCATACCATAGACTTCAGTTAAGAGAGAGGCCTTATCTAGATATCAGAATCTGAAAAAGCCTGCAGAGCTGTTTTTTTTTTTTAATTACTTTTTCTTCCATGAGTGATAATGCAGTGAAAAGAGTAAGTCTTCACAGATTTACAAATCCAGTAGAAACCTGGTTTGAATCCTTATTATTCTATATTGTAACTGTCCCGATGCAGTTTTGAAATATAGGTACAGTTTGGGATGAGGTCCAGAAAGAATTCTTGAGACATCTTTGATGCAAAATGGTGGTTTTTTTAAAGCACAGGGACAAGACCCACGGACGGGAAGAGCAGCTACCCCAGGGTTGTGAGGAGTGGCTGGCTGAGTATGTACTTAGGAGTTGGGGGAAGTAAGGAAAAGGGAGGTTTTCAAAAGAATTTTTGCCTGCTAAAGAGGGCCTATGAGACACAGGAGGCCTTGCCATTGTCAAGTTAAGGTTGTTTTTCCTTCTAATAAAGCATTAACTTTAAGATAGTTGGGAGTATTCTTCTGGAAATCAGGTTTTTAATAAGAATGCTTTTTTTCTTGTAAATCACAAAGACATTTTGTAAACTGAGACTCATGTCTACAAGACTGTAATTTCTATAAATTAAGTATTTGTTTTTCCTTTCCCTTAGCTTTAGGGGAGCCAGGAATGTCTGAGGAATGTCACACATATCCCATTTGGGGGAGGGGCTCATTTCTGGGGTGTCAGCTTGTGCTCTGTCCTCAGCTAGCCTTCCCTCATCACTCCAACTATTAATCTTGATGAGTTAAAATGATATCATAGCAATCCTTTTTAAAATATTTAAGGATTAAAACAGCTAATTCATTTAGCACGTTTATCAAATAGCTGGCTCTCACTCTTTACTTAGTAAATGGTAGTTATTATTATTTTAACTGATGGTGAATGCAACTATTTGGCTGGATAGCAGAAGCCACCAAATGACATCACTTCCTGGCAAATATTCACAAGTGGCCTGGCAACTTAATAATGTGTGCCAGCACATTAAAAGATAACAAAGCAGGAGGAAGCATTATTTGGAGGTTTGGAGGGAGTAGAGAAGAAAGCACAAAATTCACATTGGTCCCAAACAAACACTAGTATATTTTGAGAAAATAATTCATTTGAAACTTACTCTTCTAGCATAACCTAAATTCCTTCACTTTCTGCATGGTTCTAAGGTGGTATATGCAGGTAGTGAATGAAAGCAAGAAGGAGCATTTAACACAGAGAATGTGCATAATATTTGCATAAATATGCATAGTTAGAGTCAATAAATGACTAATTTTGCATTCTTGTTAGTTTAATATTTATCAATTTTCCCACTTCAGACAAACATAATTTAATCTTTGAACACAGTACCCCTTAAGAATTACAATTTTATTTTGTGGCTATGGAAATTCTCTATTTCATGTGTTGTTGGAAAACTTTCACATAAAAATTTAAAAATTATACCACCTTAGAATTTTGGTAAAATTTAAAGAATCAGCAGATGAGAGAATATTTTCTAATTACTTACCACTCCTTGGTGATATTTAACTTAACAGATATTTAGTAAACATTTACATTTTTCTCGGCAACTTTACACACACACACAAACACACACACACACAATTAAATAGAAGGCACAATTCCAGGTCCTGAGGACCTCATACTCTTGCAAAAGAACTCCCCTGTGAAGCTATTGTAAATGTATTGCTATTGTTGTGCCCAAGATTGCAAATCTGAGAAACCACCAAGGAGCTGACACCAATACAAGTACATGAGGGTTTATCAACAAGCTCGAGCTTGGGTCCGAGTATACAGGACACAGCAGAGCAGGGACTTGGACCCCGAGGTGGGTGTGCTAACGCTAAACTTAAGGTGGAATGGCCTTAATTTTCTTGGCCTCCACAACTACATTTACAGTGTAAAAAATAAAAGTTAAATCAACCCAGATAGTATCTATTTTCTTTTTCAGAAAAGTTGACAAAGGCTCACAGGGAAAGAGGCATCTTGTGTTTTAACATATCAATTATATTCTCTCAGGAGATCAAATAACAGGTAGAATCCTCTAGGTCAAGGTAAAATCACAAGCAAATGCATAGAATTATAAAAACATATGCCACAGTTAGAAAATAGGTTAAGTTAGAGTATAAACTTTATGGAAGAGAGTAAAAGAATGTGGTTTCAGAAAGATAGGTTGGGAACAGATTACAAAAGTTGTTTTTTTTTTTTTTTTTAGGATTTTATTTATTTATTTGAGAGAGAGAGAGCACAGAGTAAGGAGGCAAAGGAAGAGGGGGAAGCAGATTACACACTGAACACAGCCTACTGAGGGGATAGATCACAGGATCCTGAGATCATGACCTGAGCCAAAGGCAAATGGCTTAACCAACTGAGGCACCTAGGCACCCCACAGATTACAGCTGTTAATGCCATTCTAACAAGTTAGATTTTATATTTGCATAGTTTAAGAGCAGATGAATTGTGACTAGATCTTCCTCAAAAATATGAAGTATGAAATAATCCACAGATAATATATAATAAAATACACATGTAATATATATTACATATACATTACATATAATATTGATAATATATACTATTACGTAGATTTAATATTCTATAGATAACTGCAGAGACAAAGAAAAATTTTTAACATACTAAGATCTGAATAAAATGTACTCATTTACTGCATGGAGAAAACTGTAAAATAGTAACTTTATGCCACAGAATGTATAAATGCATTTGTGTCTTAAATCCAGACTAAGGTATTTTTCTATTTTTTAAAGATCAGAAAGCATTTCAATATACTCTTCTGTATTACCTAGAATTTTGTTTGAGCATGTTAAAGGTACAGAGTGGATATTCATCATCTTAATTTCTCCATATTCTATGAACCATCTATTACTGTTTGGGAAGTTACCCATTTTCTAAATCTTGAGACTGCCACCCACAAACAAAGCTATATCTCCTGAAAGCTTGGATGAACACATGACCTAGGTACCTGCCTAAAATATTAATTCTGGAGGCAGTAACCAAAAAAAATGCAGGAAAGCAGGGATGGAGCATTTTCCTTATTGTTACTCTTTGTTTTATCTGAAGAGGTATTTTCTCTAGAGGAACAGTTGCAAAAGTGTACTGTCAGTGGGATCATGAGCTGTGACTTTTCACTCTGGATCTGCCTTGACAGCTGCTCTTTCTTCCTGCTCCGAGTTTGGTTCTTCCAAGTGCCTGGGCTTGCAGAAATTCCATGAGCCACTCAAACGATTTTCTAAACATTTAATGCCTGCATGTATCCTGCATTGATACATTTTTTTACATGAAAATCAGATCTCAAGGCAGGAAACAACAAATGTTGGAGACGATGTGGAGAAAAGGGAACCCTCTTACACTGTTGGTGGGAATGTGAACTGGTGCAGCCACTCTGGAAAACTGTGTGGAGGTTCCTCAAAGAGTTAAAAATAGACCTGCCCTACGACCCAGCAATTGCACTGTTGGGGATTTACCCCAAAGATACAAATGCAATGAAACGCCGGGACACCTGCACCCCGATGTTTATAGCAGCAATGGCCACGATAGCCAAACTGTGGAAGGAGCCTCGGTGTCCAACGAAAGATGAATGGATAAAGAAGATGTGGTTTATGTATACAATGGAATATTCCTCAGCTATTAGAAATGACAAATACCCACCATTTGCTTCAACGTGGATGGAACTGGAGGGTATTATGCTGAGTGAAGTAAGTCAGTCGGTGAAGGACAAACATTATATGTTTTCATTCATTTGGGGAATATAAATAATAGTGAAAGGGAATATAAGGGAAGGGAGAAGAAATATGTGGGAAAAATCAGAAAGGGAGACAGAACGTAAAGACTGCTAACTCTGGGAAACGAACTAGGGGTGGTGGAAGGGGAGAAGGGCAGGGGGTGGGAGTGAATGGGTGACGGGCACTGGGGGTTATTCTGTATGTTAGTAAATTGAACACCAATAAAAAATAAATTAAAAAAAAAAGAAAATCAGATCTCAAATGCAAAGTATGTCAACTCTTTGAGAGCAGGGGTAGTGAAGTAGATGATGAACGTAAACTTTGTACCTTTTATGAAAAGCATATGGCCACAGAATTGCTGCTGATGCCCTAGGTGAAGGATGGAGGGTTATATTGTCCAAATCATTGCTGGCAATGACAAACAAGTCTTCCCTACGAAGGAAGGTGTCTTGACCATGGCCATATCCTCCTGTTGTTGAGTAAGCAGCATTCTTGCTATGGACCAAGGTGGACTGGAGAAAGAAAGTGTAGTTCTGTTTGGGGTTCCATTGTGGCTGCCAAACTCAGTGTTCTCAACTTG
This sequence comes from Canis lupus baileyi, assembly GCF_048164855.1. Lineage (NCBI taxonomy): Eukaryota > Metazoa > Chordata > Mammalia > Carnivora > Canidae > Canis > Canis lupus. The sequence goes on from NC_132852.1 coordinate 57,433,270, forward strand.
GTCAGTATGATAAAGTCCTGGACTCACTAATACTACTCTGCTTTGTCACTCTGAAGAAATAGCTTACTAAGAAAAATAAGGAAGAGACTAAAGAATATGTGGAACTTTTGGCCAAGAGAATGAAGGAGGCCAAAGAAAAATAGCAGGAATAGATTGCCAAGAGACAGAGGCTGTTCTCTCTGAGAGCTTCTACCTCCAAATCTGAGTCCAGTCAAAAATGAGATTTTCTAAAAGTAACAAATGAATAAGATCAGATATCAAAGCTAAAAAAAAGCATATATATTTGATAAATTAATAAATAAATGGTAAGCTAAAATTACACTCATGATTTGAAAATTATAGATAACTTTTGCAGGCTTCTTTACTAGAAACGGCATGCTTTGAAAAAAAGAATGTATAAAGTACTTTTGTGTCCAAGGAAATATCGAGAAGCCTCCAGAATTAAATAGCAGCATCTTAGAAATGGAAGACCTTTTGATGAGCTATTTAGTTTTGATTAGCCTTGTTCTACATAATTTGAGTATCACTGTGAGATAGTGCCATATGGTGTCAATAAATAAGTCTTCAGTGTGTTCACTTATCCTCTAAAATGTATATAAAAAGGTCAATTATCTCTAATTAAGTCACTATTTTTTTTGGTAAGGATATGTGTGTTTTTCTAATCAAGCACCCAGTGAGGTTACTGAGTATTTCTGCATGGCTGACTAAGGACATGTCAAAGATATGACTCAGAAGAAAAGTTTAAATGCTTTGCTCTCTTAAAAAAACATATATTGGAATTGTTTTTGCACATTTTTATCACTCTCTTATCTCATCTATCCTCTACCAAAATACTCTTAAATTTCTATGCCTATTACCTGTGTTAATGGTATATAAGAATATCCTGGAATAGGATCATATAAGGTCTTTTTCTCAAGGATTTGGCATGCAAGGGTTCAGCATAAATACACAAGAGTTCATGGTATGAAGTAAGGAATATCTGAGAAAGGGGCACAGGAGCAAGCTGCTGGAACTCAATCACACTGAAGCTGGAATCCAGTGGAGCACTATCATTATGTGCTACACTCCCTTTCTAAGAATGCAGAAGGGAAAATCCACCTCACTTAAACACATGCAATTGAAAGGGTTACCTTCAAATCCCATAATAAATTAGTATGAGAAGCAATAAATGGGCAGGAAAATATGTATACAGACAAAGAAATGGCAGAAAAATATGCCCCACAAATGAAAGCTGTGAATTAACATTTAAAAAATGAACTAAAATAATTTTTTAAAAAGAAGGTATAAAAGCACTGCAAAAAAAAACTATTTAGAGAAGATATGAAATAAAACTATTGGGCAAGAAGAATCATTGAAAAAAGAGCTAAGAAAACACAGAGAAAGAATTGGAACTAAAAATTCATGTAATAAGTTTAAACTACTTATATAATAGGCAAAAGAATATGTAGTAAAGGATAAGCTAGGAAGAACATAAGAGTAAATAAACATGATAAACAAAATAGTGTCATAAAAGAAATACAAAATGAAAAAAAGGAAATAAGCAACATTAACAAATGAAGAAAGACAACAGTTTAAGGAAATACATATAAATAATTTTTTATTTTTTTATTATTATTTTTTTTAATGTGGCATTCCCTCTTTTTTTTTTATAAATTTTTATTTATTTATGATAGTCACACACAGATAGAGAGAGAGGCAGAGACACAGGCAGAGGGAGAAGCAGGCTCCATGTACCGGGAGCCCGACGTGGGATTCGATCCCGGGTCTCCAGGATCGCGCCCTGGGCCAAAGGCAGGCGCCAAACCGCTGCACCACCCAGGGATCCCTAAATAATTTTTTAAAAGAATGAAGAAGTAAAATGAAAGCATGAGAATAAAACAACAATAACATTGAAATTAAAGAAGAAATTATTCTGAAGAAATGCATTCTGAAATTAAAGAAGACTTAAAGGTGTGTATTTATATAGATAGAACATTTCAAAGAAGGTAAGAATAGAATGGAAGGAAAAATAGAAACTATAAATTATTAAATATACTTTGTTTTGTAGATTTGACTTCAGATATATGTTAAACAGGTTACAAAAGGTAAGTTAAGCAGAGTCGTCCCATGTAGCAAGATGGCAGCTTAGGAAGATCCTAGGCTTTACCTCATCCCATGGATACAACTAGATAACATCTATATCAGTGTAAATAACTAGAACAACCCCAAAACTGGCAGAACTTACCCCCACAACTAAATGCAGAAAAGAGACCATATCAAAGAGGGTAGGAGGGATGAAGACATTGTCCAGAGCTAAACAGACTCATGGGACTATCCATGGGAAGGAGGGAAGCCACAGGCAAGGAGAGGGGACAGAAATAGACCCTCATATGAAGCACCCCAGACATGGGGAACCCACACAGGAAAGAAAAATCCTCATAACATTTGGCTTGGAAAACCAGAGGGACATAATTTTGTGAGTTCATACAATCAGTAGGGTCTAATACCTGGAACTATAAAGAACACTCACCTCAGGTCTGGAATCCCTAGGAGAGTGATAGGAAGCAATCCCTGCCATTAAAGAGAGAGTACAACAAACAGACTCACTGAGATACTGCATAGGGCAGCAGTTTGAAAAATGCCTGAGGTATATAGAAAGGAGATTTATTTACTACTCAGAGCATACACTGGAGGGACAAGTATTTTTAGGAAACTTACCCAGGGAAACAGGAGCTAACAGGCACAACTTTCCTACTTCTTACCCCAGCTTAGACACGTGGATACCTACAGGAACCAGTTCAGCTCCAGTGATCTCTACCAAAATTACTAAAAGTGCACTCTGCCCCTGTGTTCTCCTATGGCCATGTGCCTTCTAATAAGTTATTGGCCAGAGCCTATCCAAAATGGTGCCATAGGACAGAGAGTGTACAAGCATCCCCAACAGGGGCCAACACCATTCCAAAGAGACTCCTGTCCTGGGGAGAGGGGAAGATGACCTCACACACTTATTTCACTCTGGCCCCAGCATCTTATAGAGGCCGGCATCTGGTCTGACTGCAGGTCCTGCCCACCAACAAAAGCTTCCCAAAGGACAAAATTAGAAAGGCCCATCAGTTTGGTGCTACTGCATCTCTGGAAAACATCTGACCCAACTCAAGCCCAAGGCAGCTCCAGACTGACCCACTAACAACACAGGAACCAAACCCTGCCAACAACAGGCAAAGAGAGCCATTGCAGACAACCGGACTGAAGGAAAATGTGGCTCAACCACAATAGCAGGGTGCAGGCAACACATATCGGAGACATCCCTGAAGCATCAGTTTATGGAGAAAGGGGACATTGCATTGCAGGGTATCTTCTTCAGAAGGCCAGTACTTTCAAGAATAGGAGACATAGCTGACTTTCCTAACATAGAAACAGACACAAAGAGTTAGACAAAATAGGAGACAGAAAAAATATGTCTCAAATGAAAAAATACAGAGAGCTAAATGAAACAGATAAGTAATATGTCTGATAGGGAATTTAAAGTAATAGTCATAAAGATCCTCACTGGACCTGAGAAAAGAGTGGAGAACCTCAGTGAAATCCTTAATGAAGTGATAGAAAATATTTAAAAAAGAACCAATCAGAGATGGGGAACTCAGTAATTATACACTACATGGAATAAATGGTAGATATAGGGAATAGAAAAATGGTTCAGCAGCATGGAGGACAGAGTAATGAAAAGTAATCAAGTGAACAGCAGAAAGAACAATAAATGAAAATAGACAGGAAATGCAGCAATACCATCAGTACAGTAACATTCACATTATAGGGATAGTAGAAAGAGAAAACAGAGAAAAGGGGTTGAAATTTTAAGAAATAGTAGCTAAAACCATCCCAAATCTGAAGGAACCAGAAATTCAAACAGGACGCACAGAGACCCACCAACAAAATCAATTCAAGGAGGTCAACCAAGACATATAGTAATTAAAATGGCAAAAAATAGTGAGAATGGGAATTATTAAGTATGGCAAGAAAAGAAGATGGGGGCACCTGGGTGGCTCAGTGGTTGAGCATCTGCCTTCAGGTGTGTTTAAGTGTTTAAGTCCCACATCAGGCTCCCCACAGGGAGACTGCTTGGAGAAGCAGTCTGTCTATGTATGTCTCTGCCTCTCTCTGTGTCTCTCATGAATAAATAAATAAAATCTTAAAAAAAGAAAAGAAGATGGTTACAAATAAGGGAAACCCCCATAATGTTATCAGTTGATGTTTCAGCAGAAATTTTGCAGGCAAGAAGAGAGTGGCATACAATATTCAAAATACTGAAAAATAAAAAATCTGCAATGAAGAACACTCTAACCCAGCAAGGCTATCATTCAAAATAGAGGAGAATCCAATAATACATTAAAAAAACATTCACCACAATCAAGGATTTATTCCTTGTGTGTAAGTGTGGTTCAATATTCACAAATCAATCAGTGTGATACATCACATCAAGACAAAGGAAAAAAAAAAACATGATCATTTCAATGGATACAGAAAAATCATTTGACAAAGTACAACATACATTGTATCCATCCTGATAAAAGCCCTCAACCAAATAGGTTTAAAGAGAACATACTTCAATATGGTAAAGGCCACATATCAAAAACCCATAGCTAACATCCTACTCAATGTGCAAAACTGAAAGATATTCCCCTAAGATCAGGGACAACACAGAGATGCCCAGTCTCACCACTTTTGTTCAACAGAGTACTAGAAGTGTTAGCCACAGCCATCAGAGGTGAAAAGGAAATAAAAAGCATCCATGTTGGTAAGGAAAAAGTAAAACCTTCACTATTTGCAGGTGACATGATACTATCTATAGAAAACCTAAAAGACTCCACCTAAAACCTACAACTGATAAATGAATTCAGTAAGGTCGTAAGATACAAAATTAATACACAGAATTCCATTGCATTTCTATAAACTAATGATGAAGATGCAGAAAGAGAAATTAAGAAAAGAGCCTATTTACCATTGCACTAAAAATAATAAAATACCTAGGAATAAGCTTAACCAAGGAGGCGAAAGACCTGTACTCTGAAAACTATAAAGCATTGATGAAAGGCATTAGTGACAACACAAATGGAAAGATAGTCCATACTCATGGGTTGGAAGAACAGATATTGTTAAAATGTCCACACTACAAAAAGCAATCTACATATTTAATGCAATCTATGTCAAAATACCAACAGCATTTTTTTGAGAACTAGAAAAAAATAGTTTTAAAATAAAAGAGCTACAGCAATCTTGAAAAAGAACAAAACTGAAGGTAGCCTAATTTCAGATTTTGAGATATACTACAAAGCTGTATTGTACAAAACAATATGGCACTGGCACAAAAACAGACACATAGATCAATGGAGCAGAATGCAGCCCCAAAATAAACCCAGAATTATATGGTCAATTAATTTTTGACAAAGGAGAACAAGCACATGCAACGAGAGAGGCACCTGAGTGGCTCAGTCGGTTAAATGTTTCACTCTTTATTTTTTGCTTAGGTCATGATCTCAGGCTTATGAGATTGAGCCATGCCATAGGCTTCCATGCTCAACGTGGTGTCTGCTTGAGATTCTCTCTCTCCTTCTGCCTCTGCACCTACCCCGATTTCACGCTCATTCTGTCTCTCTCAAAATAATAAAATCTTTAAAAAATAAAAGAATATGTGGGGATCCCTGGGTGGCCCAGTGGTTTAGCGCCTGCCTTCAGCCCAGGGCATGATCCTGGAGTCCTGGGATTGAGTCCCACATCAGGCTCCCTGCATGGAGCCTGCTTCTCCCTCTGCTTGTGTCTCTGCCTCTCTCTCTCATTTTCTGTGTCTCTCATGAATAAATAAATAAAATCTTTAAAAAAAAAAGAATAAAAGAATATAAAATGAGAAAAAGACAGTCTTTTCAACAAATGGTGTTGAGAAAACTGGACAGCTACATGTAAAAGAATAAAACTGGACCATTTTCTTACATCATACACAAAAATAAACTAAAAATGGATGAAGGACTTCAATGAGAGAACTGAAACCATACAAATCCTAAAAGAGCACCAGCAATCATTTCTCTAACATGAGCCATAGCAACATTTTCCTGAATTTGTCTTCTAAGGCAAAGGAAAAACAAACAAACAAACAAACTATTGGGATACACCAAAATAAAAACTTCTGGGGCACCTGGGTGGGAAAGCTGGTTAAGTGGCCAACTCTTGATTTTAGCTCAGGTCATGATCTCAGGGTTATAAGATCGAGGCCCTTCTAGGCTCCACACTCAGAAGGGAGTCTGTTTTTCTCCTTCTCCATCTGCCCCTCCCTCCATGCTCTCACTCTCTCAAATAAATAAATTAATCTAAATAAATAAATAAATAACTTCTTTATAGCAAAGGGGAAAAAAGCAAAAATAAACTATGAGACTGTATCAAACAAAAAGCTTTGCCCAGCAAAGGAAACAATAAAACTAAAAGACACCTGTTGAATGGAAGAAGATATTTACAAATTGTATATCCAATAAGAGATTAATTCAGAAACATATAAAGAACTTATGCAACTTAATACCAAAATAATAATATTAACAATCCAATTATAAATGAGCAGAAGACATGAATAGACATTTGTAGACATCATGATATGAATAGACATTTCTCCAAAGAAGACATACAGGTGACCAACAGACACATGAAAAAATGGTCAACATCACTAATCATCAGGGAAATGCAAATCAAAAGCACAATGAGATATCAACTTATACCTGTCAGAATGGCTAAAATAAAAAATAAACAAGTGTTGGCAAGGATGTAGAAAAGGAAACTTTTTGTTTTCTTGTGAATGTAAATTCATGCAACCACTATGGAAAATAATATGGAGGTTCCTCAAAAAATTAAAAATAGAATTACCAGATTATCCAGCAATTCTACTATAGAACATTTACCTAAAGAATGCAAAAGCATTAGTATGAAAAGATATATGCATCCTTATGTTTATTGCAGAATTATTTATAATAACCCAATTATGGAAGCAGCCCAGATGTCAATCAATCGATGAATGGATAAAGAAGCAGTGTGTGTGCATGTGTGTGCTTTTGTATGACGGAATGTTACGCAGCCATCCAAAGGGAATGAAATCTTCCCTTTTGCAATAACATCGATGGATCTAGAGAGTATACTGCTGAGTGAAATAAGTCAGAGAAAGATGGATGCCACATGATTTGATTCATGTGTAATTTAAGAAACACGTAAATGAGAGAGAGAGAGAGAGAGAGAGAAATCAAAAAGCAGACTCTTAACTATAAAGAAAAAATTAATGGTTACCAGGAGGGAGATGGGTGGGGAGATGGGTGAAATAAGTAAATGAGATTAAGAGTATCCTTATGATAAGCACTGAGTAACGTATAGAGTTGTTGAATTACTGCATTGTACACCTAAAACTAATAGAACACTGTATGTAAACTACAGTGGAATTTTAAAAGTAGGTAAAATGAACAATCACTAATAATAAAGGAATAATTAAAAGAAATAAATCTATTTATTTAGTTGGTAGCCCTCCCACCCAAATCCACCGAAAGAAGAATATGCCAAGTGACTCCACACAAATTACCTACAAAAGTAATTTTACTATACATCTCTTAATAGCATTCACTTTAAAGATAATAAAGTTCTGAAAAAAAAAACCAAACCTTTGTGCTGTTTTCTGATAATGTATGATTGATGGTATTGTTGATAGACTTAATCTAAGATTCTTTTGTTGTGCATTGTGGAAGAGAGCTAATAAGTATTGTGTTTATTTCATTGAGCATTCACTTACGGTCATGGAAAAAAGGGGGTACAAATGCAGGATTGAAGAACTCAGGTCAAAAATAAAATAAAATATTAAAAAACTCAATCTCTTCTGATTTTGCATCAGAAGCATCATCATGAACTCATACTGTATTATATTTTTTTAAACCCACGTATTTCCTAGCCCTTTCCATTAAAACACTTAAAAACAATGAGCAACACGCTAAGCACCCCAATGGCCATATTTCTGACTCTGGACAGCAGTAAGTGAACAAGAAGTCCTTGAACATGTATACCTGGTTTTAGAAACAGTGAAAGAAATGAGTCAGATGGTTCCAGACTACTTTTTCAACTTGATGCTCCTACTAACGAATGATGAATCAGTTTGAGCATCATGAGGAATAAGAATTGCAGTGCATTGAAAATTATCAAAATGGTAAATACATGAATCCATAGTAATTACATATACAGAGATATATGCAGAGCAGATAGATGATAGATAGATACTAATAGGTTGCCATTTTCTCATGATATTGGGGATTCAACTCATTATTTTGAAAATGATAATGGGTGGAAATGACTTTTCCTGTAAGAATTCAAAATAACCAAATGGCTGAGGAGGTAAAATATCTCTTTACAGATGTATAGCAACTACTGAAATGAGGATAAAATTAGATCACTATTTTACAATCCCTAATGAGATAAATGATGTGAGCAGCGACCATGGTTTCTAACCCTACAGTAAGTGAGAGTAGACATCATATCCTTCCCAATTTATGTACACTACATTACCTATGGAGTGCTCTTGGGAGGGGCTAACCTGACTAGCTGCAGACCCCTAACTACCCATTTATAGGCAAAACAGCATGCCAAGGAATATGTTAATGCCACCACAGCGAAGCAATAACACAATTTGGAATGAGGAACTCTGCGATTTGTTGTTATTGTTGTAACAAATTGAAAAGAAGGGGAACAAATAATATATGAAACTCATTTTTATCATGATTCTAATAAACAATTATGGGGTGTTGAAATTTCCCAAAGGCAGAATGAATATATAAAAGATGGCTCAGCAATTCCATAGAATATTTTGCAACCATTAGTAATGATGTTTTAAAGATTAGTCAAGGGGTGCCTGGGTGGCCAACTCTTGATTTCGACTCAGGTCATGATCTCAGGATTGTGAGAACAGCCCTGCCTAGAATGGAGCCTGCTTGAGATTCTCTCTCTCCCTCTCCCTCTGCCCCACCCCACTTACTCCTGCTCTCTCTTTAAAAAAAAAAAAAAAAAAAACTTAACTGAAAAATTAGAAATGCTTATGATTTTACCTTACGTAAGGTAAGCATGACTATCACATGATTGTACATAAAAGGTAGTATACATATATGGATGGATGGATAGAAGATAAAAAAACAAAGATACGTTTCATACAGTGATGAAATTGCAAATGGGTTTTCTTTCTTGTGATTTCTACCTCATATATATCTGAATATATATTTCAGTATATTTTGTTCAATAAAAATATATTAGTGCAATAAAACAAAATCAAAATTAAATGACTTTTCAAGTCTTTTGCCTTGATCAAAATCCCTTCCTTTCAATGATGACAGCATGACATGAAAAGAACAGGGTTCTTGCAGTCTTACCTGGGGACAAATCTCAGACCTGCCATTATTTTAAACCTGGGGTTGTAGACATCATGATATCATTTAACACTTTAATCACAGAGAATTTCTTTAGGAATTCTTTGGCAGTTCACGTGGCATCAGATTTTACATCTATACATTTTAATTCTCCTTCTTTCTTATTCCCTCTTTTTAAACTCAAATTTGAAAATCTTTTATTTTTTACCATTTACAAAAATGTGTTAAAATCAAACCAAGCTCTACCTGAAGATTCAAGTACAAATGTTTGCATTCATTTTTTTTATTCACAAAACATTTATTGGTAAGTTATTAATTTCCATGCACAGACTTATGCATTGTCTATAATTCATCTTCACCAGAATCCCTTTGTAGTCTTTCTGATAATAAGAAACATGTTAAGAAAATTTACATTCCTGGTATTCATTTTCTATGGTGAAAATCCAATTTAGTGGTCTTTTTATTCTTTATCATTTTAGGGCTGTGTAAATTACAGCTGTCCTCATTCTTTTACCACATTAAAAAATCTCTCTGCCTGTCTTTTTTAAAGGACAAATGATATTTTGAAACATGGGCTTTGCTTTGGCCTACAATTTAATCAGGCCTCTGCATCCTGCCAATCACCTTCAGACTGAAACAGCTCTTCTGTTCAGATCAAAATATCACCTTTAGTGCTCGTCTGTCATTTCAAGTTCATGCCATTGTAAGTCAAGATGGTGTCCTTTGTAACTCTGCACTGAGATGACTTTAAGGAGCTCTCAATTTTATTCTGCTTCTCATATTTCAGACAACTTTAGACTTTCAATGACTCTCTTCTGAACTCATCCTCTTAGCCTTCTCTAGGCTCCATGAGCTGTCCAGAGTACTTTGAACTCATCCTTATTAGTCTCATTATTATCCTCTCCATATTTAAAGACCTACTTTCAGATCTGCCTCTGAATGCTATTCTGTAAAAAAAAAACAAAAAACAAAAACCAAAAAAAAAATACACTATACATTGCCCTTAGTCATAATTTTTTTTTTTTTAATTCATGATAGGCACACAGTGAGAGAGAGAGAGAGAGAGGCAGAGACACAGGCAGAGGGAGAAGCAGGCTCCATGCACCGGGAGCCCGACGTGGGACTCGATTCCGGGTCTCCAGGATCGCGCCCTGGGCCAAAGGCAGGCGCCAAACCGCTGCGCCACCCAGGGATCCCCTGTCCTTAGTTATATATTACAGCAGAGCAGAGTCCTCGCAGCTGAAAAGTTGTCTAAGTATTGATTGCTGTAAATTAAAATTGATAGACGTCGCCGACTTCCTTACTTAGCTTACTCCCTACAACTTCTTGGGGGAAAAAAAAGTCTGTTTCTAACTAAATTCAAGAGCCTAAATTCATAAGTGTTCACAGATTAATTAGTAACCATTCTTTCTGTATAACTTGAATCTCTCCCCTTCAACCTGCACTCCCAACGCTTCTACCCTGCTCTTTTTCCTCTTTTCCATAGCATCTATCACAATTTAACATCCCAGATATATTTTTTTAATTAGGCTAATTCACATTATTTTTTCTCTTGCTAGAAATTATGTTTCACTAGGTCAAAGATCTTCACGTCTTTTATTCACTATTACATATCAAGGGCCTAGCAGTGTCTGGCACATAGTAGATAGTCAACAATCCCAATAATGGAATCAATACATATTTTTCTTTGTTTTGTTTGACAGGGGGAACCTGTGCAATGCTGTTTCACTGAGGTGGATAGAATAACCAAGGTTATACACAGTACACCACCCTTGCCAATAAATGTAACTTACTTTATTATAAAGGAGGTGACTAACTCAAGTGAAGCTTTGAGCAAAATTTTACTGTAATTGTGTCTTGTCTTGGCCTAATCCTCTGCTTTCTGTGGTTCTTGGTCACTTGGATACTTTGGTAGTGTCCTCCTCTTCCACTTGCACACTTCATCATTCTTACTGTACAGATGGGCTCTCAGAAAAAAATGCCCTTAGATGTCCCTGCAACACAAAGCTACAAAAACTGGTAAGATTAAATCTGTAACCTTTGCAAAAAGAAACTGAATTTTCATACAGAAAGAATAAAGCCTTAGACAAAAAACGCTGGAATGAGACAGAACTTAAAATGCATATATATGAGGAAAGCAAAAGTATTTTGGCAGAATGACTACTTTCTTGACTCTGAAATAATTACATTACAGTTCAACTGTTAAGATTATGACCCTACCGATCCCTGCCCATTAATCCTCAAGGTGACTTATAAAATGATCTATGCTCTTATAGATTACTTCATTTCTTTCTTCAAATTTGGTCATCCGTAGGTCTTCTTTGGAAAATTGTCTAGTCATGTCTTCTGCCCATTTCAATTGGATCATTCATGTTTGGGGTGTTGAGTTTTATAAGTTCTTTAATGATTTGGGAAACTAACTCTTTATCCGATATGTCATTGGCAAATACTACTCCCATTCACTAGGTCGCCTTTTAGTTTTGTTGGTTGTTTCCTTCACTGTGCAGAAGCTTTTTTATCTTGTTATGGTCCTAATAGCTTATTTCTGATTTTATTTCCCTTGCCTCAGGAGACATATCTAGAAAATGTTGCTATGGCCAAAGTCAAGGAAGTTACTACCTCTGTTCTCTTCCAGGATTCTTATGGTTGTAGGTCACACATTTAGGTCTTTCATCCATTTTGAATTTGTTTTTGTGTGTGGTATAAGGAAGTGGTCCAGTTTCATTCTTCTGCATGTTGTCCAGTTTGCCAACATTACTTCTTGAAGAGACAGTCTTCTCTCTTTCATGAATATTCTTTCAGGCTTTGCTGAAGATTAATTGACCATATAATTGTGGGTCCATTTCTGGATTTTCTATTCTGTTCTGTTGATCTATGTGCCTATTTTTGTGCCAGTACCATAGTGTTTTGATCACTACAGTTTTATAATATAACTTCAAGTCTGGAACTGTGATGTCTCTAGCTTTGCTTTTCTTTTTCAAGATTGCTTTGGCTATTCAGGGTCTTTTGTGGTTCCATACAAAGTTTAGGATTGTTTTTTCTAGTTCTGTGAAAAATGTTGTTGATATTTTGATAGGGATTGCATTAAATGTGTGGATTTCTTTGGGGAGTATGGATATTTGAACAATATTTATTCTTCCAGAGACACCTGGGTGGCTCAGCGGTTGAGCATCTGCCTTTTGCTCAGGTTAAACTCACAGGGTCCAGGATCCAGTCCTGCATCCGGCTCCTTGTGGGGAGCCTGCTTCTGCCTATGTCTCTGCCTCTTTCTCTTTCTCTGTCTCTCATGAATAAACAAACAAAATCTTTAAAAAAATTGTTCTTCCAATCCACGAGCGTGGAATGTCTTTCCATTTCTTTGTGTCTTCTTCAATTTCTTTCATCAGTGTTTTATAGTTTTCAGAGCACAGATCTTTCACATCTTTGGTTAGGTTTACTCCTAGGTATCTTATGGTTTTTGGTGCAATTGTAAATCGGATTGATTCTTGGATTTCTCTCTCTGTTGCTTCATTATTGGTGCATAGAAATGCAGCAGATTTCTGTACATGTATCCTGTGACTTTACTGATTTCAGTTATCAGTTCTAGCAATCTTTTGGTGGAGTCTTTTGGGTTTTCTACATAGATCATGTCATCTGCCAATGATGAAAGTGAAAGTTTGACTTCTTCCTTGCCAATTTGGATACCTTTTATTTCTTTTTGTTGTCTGATTACTGAGGCTAGGACTTCCACTATGTTAAATTACTATGTTAAATTACTATGGTCTTGTTCCCGACTACTGAGGAAAAGCTATCAGTTTTTTTTTTTTTTTTAAAGCTATCAGTTTTTCCTCATTGACGATGACATTAGCTGTGGGTCTTTTGTACATGGCTCTTATTATGTTGGGGCATGTTCCTTCTATCCCTACTTTATTGAGGGTTTTTCTCAAGAACGGATGCTCTGTTTTGTCAAATGCTTTTTTGCTGTGTCTGTTGAGAGGATCATGTGGTTCTGATCCTTTCTTTTATTAATCGGAGGTATCACATTGATTGATTTATGAATATTGAGCCACCCCTGCAGCCTAGGAATAAATCCCACTTGATTGTGGTGAAAAATTTGTTTAATGTACTGAATTAGATTCAATTTGCTAGTATTTAGTTGAGAATTTTTGCATTCATGTTCATCAGGGATATTGACCTGTAATTTTCCTTTATAGTGGAGCCTTTGGTTTTGGAATAAAGCTAATGCTGACCTCATAGAAGGAGTTTGGAAGTTTCCTTCCTTTATTTTTTGAAACAGTTTGAGAATAGATATTAACTCTTCTTTAAATGTTTGGTGGAATTCCGCTGGGAAGCCATCTGGTCCAGGACTTTTGCTTGTTAAGAGAGTTTGATTATTGATCCAATTCCTTTGCTGGTTATGCGTCTGTTCAAATTTTCTATTTCATCCTGTTTCATCTTTGGTAGTTTGTATGTTTCTAGGAATTTGTCCATTTCTTCCAGATTGCCTATTTTGTTGGCATATTATTTTTCCTAATATTCTCTTATAGTTGTTTGTATTTCTTTGGTGTTGGTTGTGATCTCTCCTCTTGCATTCATGATTTTACTTTATTGGATCCTTTCTCTCTCTTCTTTTGATAGAGGTTTATCAATTTTATTAATTTTTTCAAAGAACCAGCTCCTGGTTTTATTGATCTGTTCTATTGTTGTTTTTTTTTAAGTTATATATCACTTATTTCTGCTCTAATTTCTATTATTTCCTTCCCTCTGCTGGCCTGGGCTTTATTTTTTGTTCTTTTTCCAACTCCTTTAAGTGTAAGTTTAGGTTATTCATTTGAGATTTTTCTCACTTCTTGAAGTAGGCCTATATTGCTATATACTTCCCTCTTATGACCACTTTTGTTGCATCCCAAAGATTTTATTTGTTTATTTATTTTAATCCCAAAGGTTTTAGACTGCCATGTTTTCATTTTCATTTGTTTCCATGTATTTTTTATTTCATCTTTGATTACCTGGTTGACTCATTCATTGTTCAATAGCATGTTTTTAACCTCCATGTGTTTGTGATCTATTCACATTTTTTTTCTTTTGATTGATTTCTAGTTTCATAGCATTGTGGTCATAAAAGATGCATGGTATAACTTCAATTTTTTTGTATGTATTGTAACATGTGATCTATTCTGGAAATGGTCTATGTGTACTCAAAAAGACTGTGTAGTTTGCTGCTTTAGAATGTAATGTTCTAAATATATCTGTTACATCTATCTGGCTCAGTGTGTCATTCAAACTTGCTGTTTTCTTATTTATTTTCTGCATAGATGATCTATCCATTAGTGTATGTTGGATATTGAAGTCACTATTATTATTGTTATTATTAATTATTTCATTTATTGTTTCTTATTGTTTTATATATCTCCGTGCTCCCATGTTGGGTACAAAATATTTGCAATTGTTATATCTTTTTGTTGGACTGTCTCCTTTCTTGATATAGTGCCCTTTGTCTCTTGTTCCAGTCTTTGTTTTGAAATCTAGTTTGTCCAATATAAGAATTGCTACTCTGACTTTCTTTTGACATACATTTGCATGATACATGTTTCTCCATCCCCTCACTTTCAATCTGCAGATACCTTTAGATCTAAATTGAGTATATAGATGGGTCATTTTTATATATATTCTGACACCTTATGTCTTTTGATTGGAGCATTTAGTCCATTTACATTCAAAGTAATTATTGATAGATATGTATTTATTGCCATTTTATTACCTTTTTTTTTGTGGTGGTTTCTAGAGCTTTACCCTGATCCTTTTTTGTCTTTCTCTCTTTCATGTTTTCCTGATTACCTTTAGTAATATATTTGGATTTCTTTCTTTTTAGTCTTTGCATGTTTATTCGTGGCTTTTGATATATGGTTACCAGTAGGTTGTTTACAACATCTTTTGCAAATAGGTATAAAGTCGATGGCCATTCAAATTTGAACCCATTCTTTTCTATCTTTCCCACATTTTAGATATATGTTATTATTGTATATCCTTTCTTGTGTGTGTATTTGATTGATTTTTACAGAAATATTTATTTGTAGTGCTTTTGCATTTCCTTCCTTTATACTGTCACTTTTGGTCTCTCCTTTGCACTCAGAGTCTCTTATTTATAATATTTCTTGTGGGGCTGGCTTAGTGGTCATGAATTCCTTTAATTTTTGTTTGTCTGGAAAACCCCTGATCTCTCCCTCTATTCTGAATGACAGCCTTGCTAGATAGAGTATCCTTGGTTGCAGACTTTTCCCATTCAGCACTCTGAGTATATCATGCCACCCTCTTCTGGCTTGTCAAATTTTTGTTAAAAGAATCTACAGCTAGACTAATGGGCTTTTCCTTGTAATTTAGTAACTTCTTTTGTCTTGCTGCTTTTAAGAATTTGTCATTATTACTATATTTTGCAAATTTAATTACAGTATGTGCTGGTCTTGGCCTGCTTTTGTTGATTTGATAGGAGTTTGCTGTGCCTCCTGAATCTAGATGTCTGTTTCCTTCCCCAGATCAGGTGTTATATCTTCAAATAAATTTTCTGCCCTCTTCTCATTCTCTTCTTCTGAGACTCCTATAATATGAATGTTATTACATTTTATGCAATCACTGAGTTCCCTAAATCTACTCTCGTTTTGCATAATTCTGCTTTCTCTCTCTTCGTTCAGCTCTTCCGTTGCTTACCATTTTTTTTGTCTTCTAAGTCATTAATTCCTTCCTCTGCTTCTTCTAGCCTGCCAGAAAATGTAATGTTCATTGCATCAAACATCAATGTTTTTAATCTCATTTATTGCACTCCTCATCTCTGACTCTTTTTTAAATTCTTTATCTCAGTGGTAAGGTATTAATAATGTCTTCTTTTCTTGAACCCAGCTAGTATCTTTATCAATCTTTATGATTGCAACTTTAAATTCTCCATCTGTTTTGCTTAGATATCTGGCCATGGCCTTATCTTGTTTATTATTTGGGATAAATTCCTGTCTTCACATTTCAATAAGTCTCTGCCTTTCCTCTCTGTCTTAGAAAAACCAGTTATGTCTCCTGCTCCTGAAAGTAATGGCCTTATGAAGAAGAGGTCATGAGGCACCCAGGACCTGGCACTTCAGGGAATATCTCCAGCATGTGTTGCATGTGCTCTGTTGTTATTATGGATATTCTATCCTGCAGGCTAGTCTTCTGTAGAGGCTCTCCTTGTTTGCTGTGGGCATTGTTTTGACCCTGGCCTGAATGTGGCAAGTTTTAGTGAGGTATGCTCTGGTCTGTTTGTGAAATGAGACCTTACATCATCTGCACTGGATCATAGACCCTGTAAAACTCTGTGGTCAGGAGATGTGGTGTAGGCAGGGGTTTGTGCTGGTCTTCTGGTTCTATATGCTGAAGGGCAGGGGAGGGTAATGGTACCAGCCAGCTCCTTTGTTTCTGGAGATGTGTCTCCATGAATGCTGCCTCTTGGGTGGAACTTATAATTTGAGCTGTATTTGGCAGAATCACTTTCCTCATACACACTTGAAAAGCCGATCTCTGGCAAAACCTGAAAGTAAGACTAGCATATTTCATATATTTCCTTCATACTAGCCCTTTTAGGATATACTAGGAAGAGTGAATGAAAGAAGTTCAAAGTGCTCCATACTGTACTCAGCATCCTTACTTCTTTTAATAAAACTATTTTTATCTTAGCAGACTGCTCAATAATCTATTATTAGTTAAAGGCATGATCTTCCAGATAATGATAACTTTATAGAACATTCCTGAACAAGGGATTTATTTCAAACACTGAAATTTTCAGAAATGAATAAGCATTTGGGGTCAGAGTATTTATAGGCATAAAAAGGGCTATTAAATTTTTATCTGTTCTCTGTATCCAAAGAAACAATTTAAGTTCAATATATAAGAATTTTCTCTCATTTTAAATCAAGAATTACTTCACTCTATTAAATCTAAAGCTCTACATACATTTTGGATAATATTATTAACAAATATTACAATATACCTATAACTTTGTATTTAGTATTTCTCAACCTGGAATATCCACCAAGCTCCTTTCTACCCCTTTAAATAGCTCTCTGTTCAAATACTTCTCCTTGCAAAAAAATTCCTCAGTCACATGGACTTATCTCCCATGGCACAGCACTCTTATTTCTTAAATGGCCCCTTTGGAATTTTATCCTGGGATATTATTATTAAAATCTAATGGTTTTAAGTAAACTAGGAATAATGAATGTACTTAAAATATTTCCATGCCTTCTGCAAAATTGTTTTGAACATAATAGGTACTTAATAACTGTTTGTTAATTTAAGTAAGTTTCTATATTTTTGATTCCTATATATATAGGTAAGTTTTTATTACACATATGCCATATCTCACAACCAGATTATATTTTTAGTCCAGAGACATTTGTTATATCTTTGTATCCACATAGGGCCTAACTCAGTAATGTATATATAAACATAATAAACCTCTAGTGAGATAATGAGGATGTGGTTATTCCTGAGCAAAGTATATCTTTAAGTTAATTTTCTTTAATGGAACATAGACCACAAATTGCTACCCTACCAGAGCTCTCTGAAACTAATAATCTAATGCAGCATCATGTAATTTCTTTATGATTTTGTTTACTATTAGATCTTTTGTTATCTGTACAGTAAGTGGGGCTATGTAAGATTGAGATAAATTATTAATATCCTACCCATCAATTTCCTGCTTATAAATTGTTTATAATGCCATTGACCTGATGCACAGAATTTATTAGTATGAACAGCAGTAAATCTATGATCCCTGGACCTGTAGACATCTTCTGATTGAGGAGAGGTCCATTAATGGTCTGCTTTTTGACCACATGATACAAATTGATTAATGATTTTTCAGAACTCAGTTTCCCATACATATCATTGAGATTTTAGATTTTATGAGCCTATCTTTATGTTCTATAAAAATACATAACATTATTGTCTATGCTAATGTGTTGTATGCAACTGTCAATCAATCGACAGGTATTTTTTTAGGATCTAGGGTACCCACTATGCTACAAGTAGTGTTCTAAGCATTGGGAATACATCTATGAACCAAAGCAAGGATTTGTCCTTATGAAACACTATATGGAAGAAAACAACACACTTAAAATGTTATAGTAGTTTGTCAGGTAATGGTAAACTCTATAACAAAAGTAAAAAAGAAGAGACAAGGATTCAAGATAGGTCAGGAAAGTGATGTTTGAGTAGAGACATGAATGAATTTAAGGATTGAACTGAGTGAAATCTGGGAGACAAAACTTCCAGCAGAAGAAATAGCTGTACTTGCGTTCTTATTTAGAACAATGGTAAAACAGCTGGAGGTTGTAGCTAGAATAAACACAGGAGAGAATGTTAAATAGCCAGGAGCCAGATAATAGGGGGCATATAGACTATAAAATAGAGATTTGGATTTCACTTTGAGCATAATTGGAAGATACTGAATTGAGAAATCAAAGATGAGTTCGGAATATTTTTTTGACCTTAACAATGAGGTCAATGGATGTGCTATTTATTGAAATAAGAATCACTTTGGGAAGAGCAGGTTTTGGAGGAGAAATCAATAGTTTGATTCTGGATACGATACCTTTGAGATACCCAGCTGAAGATCTAGTAGGCAATTGGTGATATTATAAGGCCAAAATTATGGTGAGCCAAATGAGGCACTTGCCCCAGATAACAAAATTTAGTGAAGCACAAAAACACTCATTAATCATGATAAGTAATACTTTAATGTGATTTTAAAAAATTAATGTGAACAATACATGGTGAGCAAAATAGCAAAATTTTCAGATAAGAATAGTTTGGTAGGCAGGACTTTGGGCCCCATGATTTTTATTCCTCAGTGTTATGCCCATGGATTTCTTACATTACATGTCAAAAGAGACTTTGTAGATGGTATTAGATTGCTAATCAGCCACCCTTAAAACAGAAGTATTACCCTGGATTGTTAAATGAGCCCGCTATAACCTCATGAACCCTTTAAAGTGGAAAAGAAAGCCAAAAGAGTCAGATATGTGTGGTGGAAGGAGAGTCAGGAAAGCATGAGAAAGCTATAGTTGGCTATTGTTGGCTTTGAAGATAAGCCATAGTGAGTCGTAAGCCAGGAGACAGCAAGGTGTGGACACTAGAAGCTAAGAACAACTCCTGGACAACAGCAAGCAAGGAATACAGGGACTTCAGCCTTATAACTCCAAAGAATTGAATTCTGCCAATACCAGAGTAAGCCTAGAAGCTGATTCTCCCCTAGAGTCTTAAGAGCCCAGTCCATCTGCCATCTTGATTTCAGCCTTGTGGAGCCCGGAACAAAGAAACCACATCAGCCTACCAGATTTCTGACCCACAGAATTATGAGATACTAAATTTGTTTGCTTTTGGTTTTTTTTTGCTTTGTTTTAAGATGCTAAGCTTGTAGTTATTTGTTACGATAGCAATAGAAAACTAATACAGGCAGGATCAATATTACTGAGTTTTCCTTTTGCCTCAGGCTCCAATATGATTTGGCACAGTACTGTAAATCTGTCTGGACTGGAGATTTAGATTTGAGATTTATCCTATAAATACTGTATTTCAAAGCAAGATTCTGTGTGACCATTAAGGAGTGAATGTAGGTATGGCAACGAAAAGCTCTGAAGACTGAGCCTTGCTTAGAACACACCAAATGTTGTAATTCAGGAAAGGAAAATGATCTAGGAAAGACTGGGGAGCACCATTCAGGAGGGTGAGAGGGGAAACCAGAATAGTATATTATCCTCAAACCCAGAATAAGGATAAATAAGGCTCTACACCTTGAAAGTCAGTAATCTCTGCCTCTGATATCCTTTCTGCAGATCAAATCTCCTAATTTCCTGTCTTTAATCATGAATAATGTTTAAACATGTAGTTGTGTATTTCCATGGAAGATTAAATATGTACTGAGAACCATGTGATTTTAACTGATTTTTTTGGGGAGGAAATCACCACATAGAATTTAATCCACCCATCTCTGCATAGTTCCCTTTAACTCACATCACTAGACTTGAATGTCCTTTTTAAAAATGTATAAACATTTTTATAGTGCTCCCTAAAAGACTATTTGGGTATGAGATTGTATTACAGATATACATTTCCAAGGGAGAAATTAATCTAATATAAATCACAGAATATGAAAGAAGTAGACTGCGATTGTTTGAAAGAACAAGGTATCTCTCAAAAAGACTTCTTAATATGATATTATTGTATGTTTTGTCATGAAGTAGATATTACACCAAAGCACTTTTAAGATAGTCATAGGTTACTTAATGCTTTAATGAGGTTTAATTTGCATACTATAGATTATCCTATTTAAAGTGTATAATTCAAGTTTTCAGTACATTCAGAGATATGCACTCATCTTTACAATAATTTAGAACATTTTCAACATGCCTCCCATGGAAACTCCATAACTATTGGCAATTGCTCCCCAACTCCTCCTGCCCTTCACTCCCAGCCCTGGGAACTTCACTCCCAGCCCTATTACTTTATCTGTAGATTTCCCTATTCTGGACATTTCATATAAAATGAATCATGTAATATATGGTGTTTTGTGACTGGCTTCTTTTACATGGCCTATATTTTCGTGGTTCTTCTATGCTGTAGAAGCATGTATCAGTTCTTTTTCTTTTTTAGTGGTGATATTGGCATTTATTTAGCAAATTCTTTATGGCATTCTTTTTTTAAATTAATAAACTTCATATTTTAGAGCAAATTTAAGCTTAGAGCAAAATTGTAAAAAAAAAAAGTTGTTTTAATTTGGGTCTGTTTTTGATAGATCAGAATGTTATGAAAATAGGGTCTAGATGGCACTTGCTAAAGAGATCCTAGCTTCTGCGTTTCTCCCATGTATCTTAGTAGTATTTATTACACAAGCCTTATAAAGTTAGGTAGATTAAGAGAGCATACACTTAGCTGATTCTGTGCAATAGAAGTATTTTTATGTGATTGAATACTGGAGAAGCTTCTTTTGTAAAAATTCCCCAGGAAAAGCTCCATAAGTTAGGCTTTGATAACACTAGTGGGAGTGGTCTTTAATCTAGACCAATAAGGTTCACTGAACAAGGTACATCTCCACAAGGAAGCTTCCTTCTTCTCAAGCTGAAATTGTTCCATTGTCTGGGTATTACTTTGCAGACCTGTGAATTAATGTTTACCACCACCTAGGAAAAAGAATCCTTACCTTCAGAAACAATTGGGTTAAAATGGAAAGAGTGAATTTCAGTTATTAAAATAGAGAACCCCCTAAGGAAACATTAGAGTTAATTTAATAAAAGAATAGAAATACAAGTGCCAGTCAATATTGTGTGATAGTGCTGTTTCAGATAGTGGGTATTGACTTACTGACATTAATCCCAGGATTGTGTGCTCTTATTTTTAATATAAGATTCTGTACTTCATAAACAACCATATATTAACCAACTTTCTTCATATTTTTCATCTTTGGGACATTTCTGTGATCCTGCAAAATGTCATTCTTTCTCCTGATTTAAACCCTGATTATTGAGGTTTTATCAATACCCTAAAAATGGGATTGGGAAATACTTTAGCCAGTCAAATGTGACAAGTTAATTTGGTTTTCACATTTATAGCTATATCATCAAAAAAAACTGCTTTAAACCGTGAGGAAAATGGCAGTTTACAATTGCATTAAAAATACCAAAATGAATGAATCCCATTACTCAAGACACAGTCATGACAGGTCTGTAGTTGCTTTTTATTCAAGTGCCTGCCAATATTATCTTTCCTGGACTTGGACTCTACCCTATACTGGCAGCATTAACTCTTTCATGTCAGTTCCAGAGAAACATTATTTCTAAATACAGTGTGCTCCAAAATTACAACCTTCTTCTTTTTAAATCATAGTTAACAGATATTCAAATAAATAAGTGTAACAAATGATTATTTGTTAAGGAGAAAATTTTCCAATCTTGTTCTTCACCTTAAATTATACAACAGAGATGTAAATAGGTTAATAAAAACTTAAAAAAGAAAATGTGAAATATGCCTTTTAGATTGCTTAAGAGAAAATCAAAACGAAGCTCTCTGGAAGAGCCATAAAGCTGTGCCCTTTATGTGAGGTTTTTGTTACTTCTTCCACATAAAAATAGGTTTCTTAATGTATCTTTCAAAAAATTTGGTCCCGCAGTCAGCCTGCTTTGTGTTGAATCCTAGCCCAGTAGTTTTTAGTTCTGTGATTTTTGGCAAGTGATTTCAACCCTCAGTGGCTCATAATCCTAATCTGTACTCTACTTATTCTGTGGAGTTTTGTTTCAAATACTAACATAATCACTTAATACACCTAAAAGAAGTATATTCTAAGCTTCAACATGGTTTTAAAAATGATGCAGCCTGTTTTAGGGTCTCGCAGGCACAATGTTTGCAAAATGCCTGTTTTGAATTTTTGATATATTTCATCTTATCCTAGTAACCCATTAAAATATCTAACATTGGTGGAGCTTTTATAGTTTGCACACAGCTTCACATAATCTACATTCTTCTCTAATGTAATGATCACAACCACTCTAGGGGATAGATATTATAATCCTATATTAGAAAGAAAAATCTGAGACAAAGGGGTTCTAGCATGAAAGTGTATCAAATATATCTTGCCTGGTTTGCCTCTGATTGTTGGTAATGGGTCTAGTTTTTTTTTTTTAATAAGAAAATACAATGAGAAACATTAATAATGATTACTATTGACCAAATTAGATATTATAATGCCTTATCTTTCATTTTTGCAGCAACATAGTAATATTATTTATTTGATGATTACCTTCATCAGATGAGGAACACTAGGAATTAGAGAGGATAACACCATATCCAGGAGTGGATACCTCAGAAAGACCACAAACATCTTGATTTCAAGGCAGTGATCTTTACCTCCATTTTCCACACACCTAAATGTTTTCTAGTAAAGAGGATAAAAGATCATGTTAAACCAGTTTAGAAGTTCAAAAACTTCTTGCCATCACAGCTTATTAAGTATATGGTTTATCATGTCAAAGCATAATACGCATAATTCTTAGTAACTAAATACATTTATCATACATAGATGAATGATTTCCAATATTCTTGGACCTTTACTTCCTGTCATTCTGATATTAATTTGGGGAATTGGGACCCAAGACCTTTTCTAATGTTTTCCCTCAAAAATGTGAGTATCAACCACTCCCTAATATACACATGCATGAAATGCCATCAGCTAAATAAATATGCATAATTACATGTCATTTGCCCTATTATAATATATTCATAATGCTTGTGTTAGTATTCTGGGATGCCCCATTGTTGTAATTCCAGTCCTATGTCCATATAAGCTACTGATTGTACAGATTAACTATTAACATGGCATGGCCTCAAGTACTCATTTTCAAGTACTTTCTATAGATGTACACTAAATAGCAAAACTTTTAAAATCAAATAGAGTTTCTATTAAAAAAGGAAAGTGCTTAAACCAAGGCAATAAATACACTAATAAATCTTTAATTCAATGGATTAGTATTGAATATTGATTAAGAGAGGGTTTAGGGCCCCTTTAGTTTCAAAGAGATCAAATTTCAAATATGTATGCTTTATCAAAACAGTCAGAAAATGAAAGGAATTCCAAGACTGAAATTACATATCTTAATCTTGACATAATTTAAGTACTTTAAATTCAGTGGTATGTGATAGACATTTAACTAATCCCGTTAGTGAAAGAGAATTACAATGTCTCATTTATGCATCCAGTTAACGATCGGTTTTGCCATGAATAATACTCAGATAACCATAATATCTTATTGACTGGGTTTACATTTTTCAATTCATAAAGACAAAGCAAAGATCTAATTCTTGTTACAGAATAAAATTTAAATACTGCAAACCTTGACATTTTGAAGACCTTTAAATTGCTAACATTTTAGAAAAGAAGATGTTAGAAATAGAGAATAATTTGCTCATCTTTTTGACTTGGGTGTTGACTGTGTTTTTACACAGTATCTGAAGTTGATGAATCAAAAAACATTTAAAAATGATAAAGTGTAGAAATGGAATAAAATGATTTAAAACAAAAAGAAACAGGATTAAGTGAATGCTAAAACCACATTTTATTCCTATTCTTAAAAGTAGAGTCAACCAAATTCAACCCAAGAAACTGCCATATACATGTTATTTAAATTTATAAAGATGACTACTAGAAGAGCCCAAATCCAGCCACTAATAAAAATGGTTATTTTTAATGAGGCAGATCAGAGGAGGTTGCTATTCAACTTAAGACATTTCTACATAGATTTCTGTTGTTCTTCGTTTTGTTTAGACAATGTCAGGTGACTTTTAAATTAATAATAAAAGTTTCTTCTTCCAATTGCCTTTCTCCACTTGAGTTAAATCACATTAAATAACACTTTTTTTCAAAATCTCCAAGTACCCCCTTTATTTAGCTCTCTGGAGAAACACTCAGTGAAACACTGGTGCAAAATAGGTCTTTTGTAAATATCAGAATACTGAGGACATTTTTTTAATGTATTGTTATTATGTTTTAATTACCACAGTTACCACAGAAGATTATATTGTCTTTTCCTTAAAGCATATATGGTAGATGCATATAATCTTGTAGCTATTTAGTAAAGATTGGAATACACTTCAGGCAACCTAAGAAAGATGCTGATAAACTCATCTCCAAAATAATCCTAAAAATAGGTGTGTTTTTTTTTCCCCTGGGGGGAGTGGGATTCACAGAACACAAAATAAGCCATTTTAAAGCATATAACTCACTGGCTAGGAGGGTTTAGTATATGCACAATGTAGTTCAACTACCACTTCTATCTAGTTCTGAAACCATTTATTCACCCCCCAAAAATCCTCATACCCACAAAGCAGTCACTTCTCATTGACCTGTTCCTCCCAGTCCCAGGCAACAAACTATTCCATTCTTTCTGTCTATGGATTTTCTCACTGTGTATGTTTCATAAAAATGGATTCATACAACATGTAATGTTGTGTTTATGGCTTATTTCACTTAGCATTATATTTTTGAGGTCCACTCACATTGTAACATGTATCATAGTACTTCATTCCCTTTAATGGCTGAATTATATTCCATTGTACATATATGATGGTTTTGATTGAACATTTGGGTTGTTTCTACCTTTTGGCTATTTTCAATAATGCTATAATGACTATTTTTGTACATATGTTTGAGTACTTGTTTTCACTTGGTTGGTATACATACCTGAGAGTGGAATTGCTGGGTCATAATGTAATTCTACATTTAACCTCCTGTGGATACCCACAGCAGCTGCAACATTTTATAAACCTACCAACAATGTACTAGGTGTCTAAATTTTCCACATCCTCACCAACATGTATTGTTTGTTTGAATTATAGGCATCCTACTGGGTATAAAGTGGTTTCTTATTGTGGTTTACTGTTTTGCTTTGTTTTGTTTTGAGAGAGAGAGAGAGAGAGAGCATGAGTTGAGGGAGGGACAGAAAGAGAGAGAGAGAGAGAATCTTAGGCAGGCTCTAATCGGGCTTGATCTCACAACCCTGAGATCACAACCTGAGCTGAAACCAAGGGTTGGATGCTTAACCATCTGAGCTATCCAGGTGCCCCAGTGTTCATTTTTATTTTCCTAATTCTCAATGTTGTTGAACATCCTTTTGGCCATTTGTATATCTTCTCTAGAGAAATGTCTGTTCAGGTCATTTTCCCATTTTTTAAAATTGTTTTTTTTATCTTTTTATTATTATGTTATTAATATAGTTTGGATTTGGGACCCTTTTCAGGTATGTGATTTGCAAATATATCCTCCCATCCTTTAGCTTTACTCCCATATCCACTTTGTGGATAGCATCCTTTAATAGAGAAAAGGTTACAATGAAGTTCATTGTCTTTATCATTTCACATTGATAATACTTTGGTGTCGTACATAAGAATCCCTTGCTAAATCCAGTTCATCAAGATTGATCCTTGTGCTTTTTCTAGGTGTTTTAACAGTTTTAGATCTTACATTTAGGATGTGCATCCATTTTGAGTTAATTTTCTATATGCTATGAGGTAGGGAACTAACTTTGTTCTTTTGCATTGGGAAATCCAGTAGCTCCAGACGTATTTGTTCATATATAGTTCTCCCGGTTTCCTTTAGTTATTCACTGACAATTTGCCTCTGCCCTTTGTGCATACACAAGACAGTGATTTAAGTTTTTGTGTGGTACATCCAATGTCTGGGCTTCCTAGGGGAGGCCTTCTATAAATGTATTTTTTTCCAGTGAATGGGCCATTCATTCTTGTCTTTTTTTTTTAATGTCTCATTACTTTAAAATTGTTATTTACTTATTTTTCTGAAAACTAGACATTCTGGACATTATAATATGATGACTCTGGAAATTAGATTCTCCCTCCACTCTAGTGACTTTTGTTGTTGATTGTTGAGGTTTCCAGTCATTTTTTTAAAGTGACTTTCCACACCATTTTCACAAGCTGTTTTCCTTTTTCTGTGTGGTCACTAAAGTCTCCACTGCAGTATGTGACTTGACAGAGATGTTCTTCAACACCAAAACTTTGTAGTCACTTGCTTCATTAAGCACCCACCTGATGCTTTAAATTCTTAGTTAAGTTTTGGAAATCTGATACGGTTTATTCTTTCAAGTTTTTTTATTATTATTATTCATTTGTTTTAGGTTATTTTGCCTTGTTTTGCTTTAACAGTTGCTTCAGTGGAGCATTCTATTCTTAAAGCTCTCTCTTCCACTATTTCTCATGATGCTATTCCCACATAATAGTTTGGGATAGAATATTGCTGGGGGAGTGGATACTGAGAAGACTTGCAAAAAATCTGTTTTTTTTTTTCCTTGCTCTCTTTGTAACCAACTCTTCTTTTAGGCTTCTGAGTTTCATTAGTCAGGGAAGTAAAAACAGGGAGACAATAGTATAGACTTATAGTGTAGCACATAAAATGAAATATTTGGTAAATAATGACAACATTTTCTGGGGAATATTGTTGTGAACAATTTATGTATCGATTCCTCAAATATTTATCCAGCACCTATTACATATCAGGCAACTTTTGGGGTACACTAATGAAAAATAATTTTCCTCATTTTGTTTATACTCCAGTGGTGGGTGACAAATAATAAGTATAAAAGCAAAACATTAAGGGCATTAACTTAGTTTAAGCACAAGTAGAAAAATAAACCAAGGAAGGAAGATAGAAAGTATAAGGATAAGATAAATGCTACTTTAAATCACTAAGAAGGTGATTTGGAACAAAAATCTAAACAAGATATGTAAAGAGCTAAGTCACGTATAAAGAGCATTTTAGGTTGAGGAAACCACAAATGCAAAGGGGCTGAGCAGGATTCTGGTGAGAGTGGAGCAGCAAGAAAGAGAGTGTCTAGAATGCGATGAGTGAAATGAAACCTTAGTTTAAAGTTAGATGGAAAGGGGTTAGATCATACAGTAATGTGGGAGCCATTAAAACATTGTGAGAACTCTGGTTTCTTTCTTTCTTTTTTTTTTTTTTTAGGAAATGTTAAGGGAAATAAATGACAGCCTCAGAAGAAAAAAATCTATGTTTAATTGGGATTCCAGAGGGCGCCGAAAGGGACAGAGGACCAGAAAGTGTATTTGAACAATAGCTGAGAACTTCCCTAACTTGGGGAGGGAAACAGGCATTCAGATCCAGGAGATAGAGAGATCCCCCCTTACAAACAATAAAAACTGTTCAATATCCCAACATTTAATAGTGAAACTTGCAAATTCCAAAGATAAAGAAAAGATCCTTAAAGCAGCAAGAGACAAGAGATCCCTAACCTTTATGAGAACTCTGGTTTCAATAGAGGTGAAATGAGAATAAGTTGGAGGGTCAAAACCCTTATAAAACAAGGAAGTATTATGATGAGTTTTTTGGCTTTAAAAGATCACTCTGAATGAATGATTTGACAGTAAAGGTCAACAACAAGCATAGAAACAGGGAATGTATTTTAGAAACTATTGCAAAAATCTTGGGAAAACTGATAGTACATTGGTCCAGGTGGTAGCACAGGGGATGGAGAGAAATAATCAGAACCCAGACAAATTTTGGAGAGAAGTACAATTTATCCTGGCATAGTAATGCCATTTAAGGAGTCTATCACATGGAAATAATTAGATTTTATTAAAAAAAACTTATCAGGGTGTTTTTTTTTTCAGGCTGCTTATTGAATCATTACTTCTAGTAAATATGGTAATAACCTATATAAGC
This sequence comes from Canis lupus baileyi, assembly GCF_048164855.1. Classification (NCBI taxonomy): domain Eukaryota; kingdom Metazoa; phylum Chordata; class Mammalia; order Carnivora; family Canidae; genus Canis; species Canis lupus. Next base: position 57,461,917 of record NC_132852.1, read on the forward strand.
AATAGCAATACACATTCATTCGATATTAATTAGACATTTCTACAGAATAAATGAATAACTTCTCGCTCATGGAGTAGCTTTGACTTCTTGTCCTCTTACTATTTGATTTTTAATGACCTTTATTAAGAGAAAAGTCTTCCCATGGATCTTCTGCATGGAAAGATCTTTTCTAGTGTCAGACTTTCTTAATATAAAAACAGTCTCACCACTAATTTTACAAAGGTCAAAGAGAACAGAGGCATTTGAAAACAAAATGTTCTTATTACCATAGATGATTATATTTAAATCTAAGAACCAGCCTCTTAAAGATGCATGACATTTCTGAAGCTTCACAGTGGGATGCTGGGACTGATTGGCATCTGCTGTAGAGGGCCAGTCGTTAGGTATTCAGGAATTTTGCAAGCCACTTGGCAGCATATCAGTAGCTTGAAACCAACCTTAGTGAGAGGATTTATATCACAGAATTGGTAAGCACCCCAGACCCAGTCTCTACACATTTACTGACATATTACTGAGTTAAGTTCTTAATTTTAAGGAGTACAAAGATTGAGAGAATACAATGAGCACATAAACTGCATTGGATTATAACATTCAAAATAAATGCATTTTGACAATTTCTGTCTTAAAACGAACTTATCTAAAATGTACTAAAATATATTATGTTTTTGGAGATATCTTAAGTATTTGCTGCTATTCTGAATATATCAAGACTTCCGGGTATGCTTCCTAATGAAAGGAACAGTACAATTTATACATGGCCTATGTATTTAGTGACATGAAAAGAGAAATTAGCCAAGCAAAATCCAGAATTTGCAAGTTTTTTTTCTTAAAAGTATTTTACAAAGCAGCATATATCAAAATTTTTCTTATTTATCCAGATATCTGTGTTGCTCTTTTAAAGATCATGTGGCAAAATTGCTTACCAGCAGGATTTGTAGCAACCAAATCTGGAGGCACTGCAGTAGAGCAGATACAGCAGTTCTTTTGAAAATATCCATCACCGTCACCTGCTTGCTCTTGCTACAACTTTCCTTTCCAAATTTCACTTTCAGAACATATATCTAGTGTCTTTCTTGTTCAGTAGTAAATTGTCTTTGTTCCATTAAATTTACGAGATTTTCACCACATAAAATAGTCTCTGACAGAATCATTTTTGATCTGTCCATTAGGATTGGGCCAGATGGATCTGCTGTGATGCCTCAACCAGCCATGCTCAGCCCACCTGATCACACCTTCACCACGAGAGGCATCAAAAAGCAAATCATCCATTTGTTGTTTTAGTGGAAAGATTTAAACTACGGATAGCGGCTATTTCATAAATTGTTTAGAAAAGTGCCATTTTCTAATGTGTTGAAGTGCTTAGACTTGCAAATAAACAATTCCTGATTATATTTAAAATATATGTCAAAATGTTTACATTATTTTTAGGTAGCTTTACAGCTCAATTTATAGTAGCATCTCTGAGATACACATGGCTCTTACAAATTGTGAAGTCTTTATATTTTGGGGGAGTCGGATGCATTCCTTCACTCCTCATGTAGGGATTAATTATCTGCTCACTCATGGCACCATGGCAGTTAACAAAAGGCCACCTGACCTTGACCTGAAAGTTTTTCCTTGTAGGCCAAAGATGCTATCTACAGTGTTGTAGACAAGACCAAGGATGCCTGAGGTGCACTGTGCGTTCAAGTTCCAGCTTTACTCCACTTTAGCTGTATGAACATGGGCAAGTCACTCAACTTGTCAGTTTTCTCACCCAGAAAATTCAAGCAAAAGTGAGATATCTCCCAAAGGATTTTGTTGTTGTTGTTTTATAGGGGGAGGAAGTTTTAAAGAACATCACATTATATGTGCTAGATGTATTTTCTATTATTGTTACTAATATTGTAGAGATATTGAAAAAACTGTGCTATAAGAATAACTATTATCCAGTTACTTCTGCACATCCATGTTTCTTCCATAGGGATTACTGTATTATTGTCCTTTCCTTCCATAGTTTACAATTTCTACCCACCCTGCGCTCATCCTATTCATTGAATAATATTCACTTGCTTTGAGGGCATAAATGAGTTCTTAGGGTTCACTTTTATTTCCTATGGCAGATATCACAGAACTTCACACAGTACAATAAACATAGCTAGAACCACAATCACAGATCGTCTTGTTTACACCAGCTTATGAGGGAACATTGCAAGTAAAGTCTCATCTTCATTAGAAAGACTTGATTGCTGAATGTTGAAATGTTGAAATCCATGTACTATGGGGATCTCTGGGCTACCTACTCATCTTCATTTCACTTGAAATTATGGTTAAAATCAGGTATCAATGCTCCATCTCAGACTTACTAATTTGGACACTTGAAACCAGAGGCCTGGGAATGTGCATGTTATCCAAATCCCCCAGATTAACATCCCCTTTAAAGTGTGGAAGAGTAGTTTCATGCCTCCTACCTTTTCAACTAGACTATTCTGTCTCACTACTGGGTCTCTCAGAATTTTTTTACTTATTTGGAAAAAACAAAAACACTAAGTCGTTCATCTTTTCTGCATTCCCTGAGGTCTACTTTTCAGAGTTTACTATATTAGCAAACAGTATTATTGTATTTACTGATTAGCTACACCACAATAATGATGCATAACAAGCAGCCACTAAAATGTAGCAGCATAAAACAATAAGCATTTATTTAACACATGTAATCGGGATTATCAGGAGCTTGATTGTTCTAGGCCAGGTTTGGGTGGGTGGTACTGCTCTGCTACATGTTTCTCTCATCTTCTTGACACAAGTGTTTTAGTTCAAAGCAAATTCTTCTTTTAGCAATAGCAGATATGCCAGAGACAAGTCCCCAAAGTGTAGATGATCTCAAGTCCTTGGGGAGTCATGTCTGCTAATATTCCATTAGCCATAGCAAGCCAAATATCCATGCCTAACATGAAGAGACCATGGAGAACATACTTTCTGTGGCAGTGATGGGAGGAGGGTGAAGTCTTTCTGACCAATATTCCAACTGGCCACATTGACTTAGGTCACTTTCCATTACTTTATTTTGGCAGTAACTCCTTTGGACTTCTGGTTTCTCCCAGTTAAGGAGAAACACTCTAAAACAAATAAATCCTGAACCTTAGTTCAGGTCTCAATACCTCTATTGTGTTCACCATTTGAAAGAGAAAAATGGAAAGACACAAAAGCACAATTGTTGCTATCAAGTTCTAGAAAAACATTTACTTATTTTCCTGTTAAAATCCCTTATACCCTATAGAATCTAATTGTGGACTCTATCCTCCTTCGTGGAGTAAGCCATAAGAATTTGACAGTTACATGTGAAATCATGCTTAATTATAACTTTTAGTTACATTGCTTTGCTCTGCATTGTTTCCATACTATTGCTAAATTTTTCAATACAATAAATGTTTGGGGAAAACATTTTAAATGTTAAAATTCAACATTAACCTGAGCAATGGTAATGAGTCCCTTGAGACAGTTTGATAAATAAGGTAGTAAAAATGCGTTCTTTTTATTTAAACATAAATGTTTCTTTTCAAATGTTCGTGTTGGCCACATATTTTGTGTTCTTTAATATGGCTTAAAATGCACTCAAGATTTCAAAGCTAATCTTTAGGCTTCTTTTAAACACAAAAATACTATTTGAAGTGTGGCGTTTTAAACTATTGCTATTCAGTTTTTATTTGATCATATCTCCTTGATAATTTCATGTATTGAATAACTAGAATGTCTTCTCTCAGTGAATTCCTGATATCTATTATAGTGCCTGACATAGAGTACATGGCCAAGCAAGAGTTATCAGGTGAATAAATAAAGGAATTACTTTTATAATTTTATCTTTTATTTCTGTGCTCATTAACATATGTACCATCCAGACTTGCAAGTCATTGACTGAAATATTAAATGGAATTTTGTAAGCTCAAAACATTCTGCTCATTGGATAGATGTTCACTACACAATAAAGATCAATTTTAACCTGTCCTCAATTGTGTTGAAAAGAATGTAAAGGAGACATATAATTCTACATAATATCTCATATTCCCTTGCCTTGTGAATTTGTACTGTCATGTACCTATTTTTTTTTTGTCATGTACTCTATTGATCTGATATAATTTCCTTCCAAACATGTTTCTTTTAGTTTTGCTTTGTTTTTCTGAGACTGAAATGCTAGCCTGCTGCTTTATTCTAGAATCTCAGGAAAATTTAACATTAGCTTAATCAGTATATAATTTCCAAACTCATCGTAAAATTACTTTCAAATAGGTGTAATACAAAACATATATATCTCCACTTTTTATCTGTAATCTTCAAATTATTTCTATATCTTCAGTGAGTTGTCAGAACTAATGGCTCAGTAATAGTATCAGCTAATTCCTAAATGCTTTCAATATACGTCAATATAAGTTGTTTTTAAAAACAACTTGATGAAGTTGTTTTTAAAAGCATATTTTTAAAGTAATCTGAAAACACGTGCCTTCCCTTTGCCTCCCATCATAAGTAATGGGCTCTGATTATGTGATCATATTTATAAATAAATTCCATATCAGTCAATTAAATATATGAGATTTGAATATATGAGATTCCGTGCAGTAATTATGGGCAAATGTATCTAAAAAACAAAATTTGCTGCCACTTCAGAAAGCATCTCCACAAAGTAGACAAAAAAAGGGAACAGTGTCTCCATTGAATAAGCATTAAACCGGAATGTGATGCACATCCCAGACAATCTGCTAAAGGGATTGCAGAAGGAATAAATCTCACCCTGTTAGATAGCCAAGCAGATAAAACCCATTATACATGTGTTCTCAAACAATAACTTGTCTTCAAGTTAGAGAACTTGATGGCACCATTTATCACATACAGCTCATGCTAAGTGCATTTTGTAATTGCGATAATCACCTGTGTTTGCTGTCATGAAATAAAACAGTAAATGCCTCCTACTTTTATGACCAGAGGAGGTTTGGCACTTTGGAGCCACACACCAGGTGAGGTTAGGCTCCTATCATCCTGGGAAGCTGGGAGCTAGGCCTCCCTGCTCCTTGATGATTACATTTCAAAGAGATGTCTCCCAGCTCTTTGAGGTAACAATCCTGGGCTGCTTATTTAGCCTTTAAAAAAAAAAAATTTACACACATACCAAAGAGGCAGAGAAGGTGCCCACAAGTTTTCTAAAGCAATTGCTCTAAGGGAAGGGAGGAGGGGTTAGGTAGGATACTTCCTCTCTTTTCAACAGGGAGAAATCAGCCTTATTTTTTATTTGTATTTGCCCACACAGTAGATTCAAAGGTACATGTTAGGTTTAAAGGTTTTCTTCTGCTGATTTTAAAGATGACTTTAAAAAAAAAAAAAAAAAAGATGACTTCAAAGGTAGAAGAAACAGAGGCAGAGAGTGAAGAGAAAAGCCTGGGCGGGGGTTGTATACAGCTGTCCACTCTGCAGAAGAGGGGTGAAATTTACCATGCACAAATCTAGGAAAAAGAACTAAGAATAAATGGCTACAATCTGTAGGGAGACAGGTTTCAATATCACATTGGGAAAAAGCTGTCTAATTTGACATATTGGGCAGCAATGTCTCCTGTTTGGGGCTTACTAGAGTCTTCCAAGCACCAGCAGAATGTTCTCCAAGGGAGGAAAGTACAGAAGTCATCCAACATCAACTGAGTGATTGGACCTCCATGAGCTGATACTCAGGGCTTCTTCCAATACTGGGATTTTATATTTTCATATCTTATAAGAAATGTGTCCATATATGTCAATGTATACTCAGAGAAACACTTGATAGAATAATATCAAAAGTCTTGCCTTTTTGCATTTCTGTCTGAAACCACCCAGCCTGAGAGATCATCCCCTAGGAAGGCTTTATTTCCCTCACAAGATTTGTCCAGCTAACTATGTTAAAGACGGGGTGTAGAGCTAGCAAGAAAATTCTTTATTCAAGTTTATTTTCTTTAGCAGGGTGTACAGGCTGTTTCTAGAATTCTGGAAAGTGCTTAGACCTAGAAATTGTTATAGTGGGCAAAGAGGAAGACAGGAAGTCAAGCAAAGGCAGAGAAGGCTATTAGCACTAAAATGAAAGAAGAGCAGGGGATGGAATAAAGACCAGGTTCAATACGTCGTGAAGTCATATAAAAGATCAGTTCTGGAAGAACTAAAGAGAGTGAGCAGGGAAGGTGAAAAACATCTTAAGGTGAAAAAAAAAGTGGGGGTTTCTAAATAAAGGAAGCAGCAAAGAGGTTACTTCAGGGCCAGTGAAAATCGAAGCAGGGAGACCTTGATCAAAGGATACTTGAACAGCCAAGAAACAGATGAAATATTCTACAAGAATTTGGTGCTTATGTGTGGAACATTCCCGAATAATCGTGCTGTGCATTGTTAAAGACTTCAGGTAATAAATTAAAAGTCTAGTTAAATCATTGTAGTATTTAGTTAGCATGATTTACTTTATATTTTCTCTGGTTACCAAAATAAGACATGCTCATTGTTGAAAATAATTTGAAGTGCATGAAGATTTAAGAAAAAATTAATCTTTGGCGCTGAGGCTGTTCATCATCACTGTTAAAATTTTGTGTTTGACATTTCCATGTAGGATTTTGCTTTGTTTTTAATGCAGTATATTTTAATAGTTAAGTGCATAGGCCCAAGATAGCTTTAAATTCCTGAGTTACAAGGAAATAGGCTTCCATACTGTTTTATCAACTTAGAGAATCCTATCTCCTTGTAATTCATATAGCAGTACCTGGGTTTGTAACATCATATGGAATTTTTTTTCATATGGAATTTTTAAAAAAGATTTTTAAAGGATTTATTTATTTATTTATTTATTTATTTATTTATTTATTTATGAGTGGGGGCGGGGAGAAGAGGGAGAGGGAGAAGCAGACTTTACACTGAGTGCAGAGCCTGATGCAGGACTTGATCCCACAACCCTGAGATCATGACCTAAGCCGAAATCAAGAGTCAGATACTTAACCAATTGAGTCACCCAAACACTCTTGGGACATCTTACTGAATTTTAGCATCTGTACATCATTATTTTTTTTTTCAGTTTATCTCTTTTGTTAACCTGAAACACCATCCTCAAAGTTGTATTTCTCAGGTACCTGGGTGGCTCAGTGGTTGAGCATCTGCCTTTGGCTCAGGTCGTGGTCCTGGGGTCCTGGGATTGAGTCCCACATCGGGCTCCGGAGGGAGCCTGCTTCTCCTGCTGCCTGTGTCTCTGTTTCTCTCTCTGTGTCTCTCATGAATAAATGAAATCTTTTAAAAGAAAAAGTTGTATTTCTCCAGGACATTATGAGGAACTGAACACTAGGCCATCAAAAGTAATGACCTTAAATGTCATAGAGCTACAAAGGAATATCTTAAGAGAATACCTACTATGTGCCAAAGGCTTTAAATGCATTTTTCATTTTATTTTCATAGAATCTGTAAATAGATTATAAAATGGAAGCTCATGAGATTAGTTGTGTGCTAGGTTTTGTTTAAAATCATTTATTGGAGTAAGCATTATGAATTATATCTAAGTTATCTAAGTGGTCATTTCTGAAATACACTTAAAATCTTGCACAGCAAATTCTTAAAAGATACCATTTCATCTAGAAAAACAATGAAAGCATGCTAAAAATGCCCTCTCAAAACTGCTCTTCCGATGTCATTCTCAATTGGTGATAACACTTCATCCTTCCAGAGTCGCTTAGGCCAAAAACCCCGGAAGTCATCCTTGATATTGATACACCAGCAAGACCTGCCAGCTTTACCTACACAATAGAGCCCAAATTATTCTACTTTGGCTGGCTTCTGGAGCTACCTGCCTGTTGGAAGACACCATCCTCTCACAGGGAACATGGCCACAGCTTTCCAGTAGGTGCCATTGTTTCTTCCTTTAGTCAATACTGCCTTAGTCAATTCCCAGCACAGCAGATAGAGTGATCATTTTAAAGTGCAAGTCAGATTGTCACTCTTCTGTTCAAAATGTTATGATACTTTGCCACTTCCCTTAAGGAAAAAACTAAATCTTTACAAGAGCTGACGAGACCCCATTTGTATGTCCAACACCACACCCTCCCTTCCTTCTACATCTTGGAACTCAGCTTCTATCCCATCATTCAATGGCCTCAGCCAGGCAGGTGTGCTAAGTGCATCAGTGCCTCAGAGCCTTTGCATTTGCTTTTCCCATGGCTGGAACCACATTCTTCTATATGCTAACCTCTTAGGTTTTCGTGATCTGTTTTTTCTTTTCCTTTAAGGTTCTGATATGTGTCACATTCTCAGTGAGATATTCTCTGAATATCCTAATTAAATCACAACTTAATATCCATGTCCACATCCCCTAACCTCTTTCCTGCTTCATGTGCTAATAGCACTTACCACTTTAACTTACAATATTTCTCTGTTACATGCCCCAAGAGACCATAAGCTCCTTGAAGACAAAGGGTTACTTTATGCTTATGTATTAATTTATTTACATTGCCTAAAACATTTCATCTCATAGCTGGTAGTCAATAATGTGTTGAACATATGAACGAATGTTTATTCATATAGGAATAGTTTTAGTTGGTTAAAAGCCCTAACTGAACACATTTCCCCAATTCTTGAGGAATAGCTACATTATTTTATTCAAAAACATGTCAAAAACAGAATGAAAGACTTTGACATTTTTGCCTTTTCCTCTCAAGGTTGACTGAATAGCTAAAAACAAAAGCTAAAAACAAAATAGAGGTAAATCACAAATAATGAAAAGTAGAACTACTGACTTCGCTCTCAGTTAAATAGATAATCAAATTATCTAGAACACCTTATGTACCACACTCAGTGGAGAAGTGGGATTGTATGTATGTTTATGGTGTGCCATGGATGAAATAGGGTATATTGGCAAAGCATCTGCATAGCCATTTTCCTTCTGGAAGAGTACACTAATATTTTTATGTTTCTCCCACTGACAGATTATCTTAGACTCTTTATGTCTAAAATGATCTTTTTTTTTCCCTTTATCCTTGAGGGATATATGGGTATAGAATTCTTGGTTGATTGTTATTGCAGCAATTTGAAGAAGTTACACTCTTGTCTTCTAGCTTCCTTGTTTTTGGATGAGACGTCAGCTGTTGAACTTACTGTTTTTCACATGAAGGAAGGATTTTTTTCCCTAGCCATTTTTAATATTTTTTTTCTTGAATTTTGGTCTTAAGCGGTTCTCATGGTGTGCATGGGTGTTTTCTTCGGATTTTTTTTTTTTTGAGGTGTATAGTTCTTGAATTTTCTTGGATTTAGGTTTGATAGGACTCCTCAGTTTGGGGAAATTCTTCTCAAATATTTTATCTGCCTCCTTTCCTCTTCTTTCTGAGACTCAAATTACATTGTGTTAGACTCTTCCACTATATCCCCAATGTTCCTTACATTCTTTTTCACAATGTTCTCCTTTTTTTTTTTTTTTTTTTTTTTTGGTCATGCTAAGCTTGACTTTATCTCTGGCTACTTTAATAGGTGTCTGATTAGTCAGTCATCTTCATTTTCTGCATGACTTTGTAAATATTTTCTGGTATTCTCTTGTTTTATGTTGAATCTATCTTCTTGTATATCTTTTATACTAGTGCCGGACAATGTGTACTAACATTAATAGAGACATGCTGAGGCTCTTACTCTTATTAGCTTCTACTAGTGAGGATGACTCTGGCTTCCAGAGGACAGAAGCCTAGAGGAATCAGTTAGTGGGAGCACTGTCTCATGCTGGGTTTCCTCTTAGTCCTTGGATTTATCCTCTTAGGTAATAATGAAAAGCCAACAAATATTTAACACACTACCATTTCTTCCCAGGAGACCCTAAATCCTAATTTTTATCACCCATCTCTGTAATATAATAAAACATTAAAAGTACTCTATTTTTTCTGAAGAAAAGCAGTATTACTTTTTCCATGTTCATCAAGAATGCACCTCAAACTATGACAATAATTGATAGAGTAAGGTAAAGCTCTTTGAAACTAAAAGTAGGTGATAAGTGGCAGATGATATTATTAACTTTGAAAGTAGTGTTATTGTTGCTTTGTGTTACTCTCAACAGTTTTGAATTACCAATATGTCATAAGCATAATATAAACACTGTAATTGTTCATTTGTACAACATTTTGTGTAATTGGGATTTCCTAAAAAGCAATATCTTCTTAAGTTGCTTTTGAAAAACTCTATTTAGGGAACTGAATAGAATATATGATAAAATATATTTATTGTTAATTATTTCAGAAAACATGCTAAAGATTTTTGTTTAGCAATAGTCCACATTAGTGGTACAAATATAATATTCTCTTAATAAGAATAATTCTGATGTAAAGCATATGATTATGCATTTAATCTTTCTAATGCTCTTTCCACAAAGTGACTAATAGCACTTTGCATATATTTCAGATGTATGTCTATCCTCAATGTAGTTTAGATTTCCTTTATCGTAATTCCTCATTAAAATAATTGCATTAACATAATATTGAAATAATTTGAATAAATATTTAAAATAAGATTCACATGAATATAAGGTATAGACCAACACCTTCGTTATTATGTGCTGCTCTAACCTATATATCTTTACAAGACTATGGTGGGCAAATAGGGTTCAACTCCTGTGCCAACTCCAGTCGATGGTGAGTGGTTGCCTAGCATACTATTTCAAAAGAATATCTGAAGTTTTATCCATATATCTGACATGGATGCAGGAAAGAGAAGTTTTGAACAAATAAAGGTATATTTTCCATCACTGAGATACTTTCATATAGTTCTTCCCAAAGATACTTGTCATTTGTCTTATTTCTTAATCTATCAGAGTTCAAGTGGTCATGGCTACCATGAACCTCCTCCCATACATCTTAACAAATGCTATCTCTAATTCTTTGATTGCCCCCCATCCCCGCCTCCCATCCCTCAAAGAGAGACTGCTGGTAATATCTGTGTTTTCATTCTGTGTGGTTGACCCTTAGAAGATCTTTGAAAATGGAGATATATAATAGCTTTATATCTGAAGCTCAACTTCCTACTGGTCTGTCTCCACAGACAGTTTTATAACTTAACCTCTGAAATTAATTCTTAAAGACTACTTTCTTATCTGAATAATCCGGCACATTAAACAGCTCTAAGTAATTAATTTTGAAAGGGAAATTACAGATACTGAGTACATAGGAGTATGGAGATAGAGCAGTAGCTGGTTTGACAAAGAAAGATGTAATGAATTCAGTAGACTCCTCCCTCTGCACATTATTATGGCTGGTGTTACTCCTGCCTAGCCTGCTTTCCCCGGGAGTCTCTCTCCCCTTTCTTTCTCTCTGCATGTATGTTTACTTTTAGTGAAATCATAATTGTTCATGTTTTCTTTGACTACCACTGCTTACATATATATTTTTATGAATATATGAACACATCATGTATATATTATATATGTGACATATTCATATATTTGAGTATACGAACATGTCATATGTATATCAGAATATCCCTGTGACTCATTTCTTTGATTTGCTAAACAATTCTCAATTTGAAATTCCTAGGTAAAACATTTTTGTTATATGTTATTTGGTTGCTAATATGATTAGGTTTCTCTTTTTTGCTGAGGTATTTTAGATGCCACTTGAATTCCAAAACAATATAGTTATTTTTTTTTAAGATTTTGTTTATTTTTGTGAGAGAAAGCAGCACAGACACACAAGCAAGGGGAATGGGGCAGAGGGAGAAGCAGACACCTCGCTGAGCAGGGAGCCTGATATGGGATCCCAGGGCCCTGGGATCATAACCTGGGGCCAAGGCAGATGCTTAACTGACAAGCAACCCAGGTGCCCTAGTTAAACAGTTTAATAGTGTATTCTTCATACCATTATAGCAGCTGTGTGTGTGTGTGTGTGTGTGTGTGTGTGTATGAGAGTCTAATCATAGGGTAACATAGTCACATATTCAAGGATTTACCCTCTAAAAAGCAGTGGAAGAAAATAGAGTTGAATTGGTACAGCAAGTCAGATTATGAAAAAAAAAAAAGTTGCTTGCAGAGTAAACATTATAGCAGGTACAGAGTTGGACATTCTTCTTTCCAATCTGAAAACACTTTACTTGTCCTATGTTTTGCTGAAATAATCTTCTGTTTCCTATAATGAGCTGCTGTTTATTTTTAATTGATAGCAATAGAAAATACTAAGGTTATAACAAACAGTATCAAGATTAACTGACTTTTCTTTTTTCTATTTTCTTTTCATCCTCTAATTACTTTGGTCCTGATCTCACTGATCTATCTTGATTTCCAAATGTCTTCTTTAGTAATTTGGCTAACTTCATATTTCATGTTTCCTGCTCTAGAGGAAATAGCTCTGTCCCTTAAAGCAGAATGTGCAATGACATTTTAAAAAACACAAAGCCCAGCAAAGAATTAAATATACTGAGAAGAAAACTTGTCAGGGCTCCCAAACTTTAGAAGTATATTTCCATGACCAAGCATACTGTTTTTTCACTTAAAAAGCAGGACTGGCATTCAGGTAGCACACACCACCAGGGCTGGACCAATCATTGAAGCGTTGAAAGACTTCTATGTTTGTTGACAAATAGGCTGCTGCAAACCTCCAGACTGTCCCCCACCACCTTGCAGCCCTGCCACTCCCTCAGTATACTCTGACCTCTTTACCAACCAGCAATAAAAATGTCAGACAAGTGCCCCCCTGGACCCATTACCAGCTAGAGCTTATCCCACTTGGTCAGTGACTAGATAAGTAGCTGTTAAATAATTTGAACATGAGTCAGCTCATGAAATTTAGCCTCTCAGCTACTTCAGTCTGTTTGGCACACATGGAATTTAACATTTTACTGTCCCCATGCCATTGCATTACTATATAAATTATTCAAAAACAGTATCACTTTGATTAATTAGAACTTTAATGGATTTTTAAATTAAAGACAACCTTGATTGGAAAAAATAAATCATCTCTGTCACAGAATGAGGAACTGAATGTACACCATATTAGGCCATGTCGCAGAAGGGCCACTGCATTTGCTGATACTTCTCACACACTCCTTTCTTAACACTCAGGCTGCTGTCTTCAGATGCTATTAATTTGGGGGGGGGGGGCGGCTAAACCAGAATGAAAAGAAAATATCATCAGAAATGAAAACACATGAGAAGATCCAGCCTACAGCAGATATTCTTTAATGATAAAATCCGATTAAAATATGAACCCTCAAAAAATAAAAAATAAAATATGAGCCCTCGCACAAGGCATTAACTTTAATTCCAAAAGAAAGGTTTTGAGGGAACTTAGCAACCAAATGCTCTGTTCGGATTAATTTTTAGAAGGTAGTTTTATACATGTGGCATCTATAATATTATTAAGTGAAGTATCCAGTATGGTGCTAGGTATCCTAAAAATGAAGCATTTTTGGAACATACATACACATACACGCACACACACACACAGGGCTTTGGCTCAGAAACAGCTTTAATCTGAGCCAAGAAAGTACTTGAGCCAAGGAGCTTTAATTATGCACATGCTGAGAAATTTTAGGGGAAGTTTACTGATGTCTGCAGTTTACTTTGAAGTGCATCAAAAACTAAGATGGATTACTAATTGGATAGCAGAATGGATAAATGGATATTTGATAAAGCATTTATTGGAAAATATTAATTTTGGAATCTAGGTGATGACTTCATTGTAAAAGTTGTTCAATTTTGCTTTATGTTTAAAATTCTTTCATAATAAAATGTTGGAAATAATCTATTTCCTGCATGAATGCCACTGTTCCTTAGATTCACTTTTATGATATTTTCCCTCCAAGGGACTGACACAGTAAATGATTTTGGGGTCATTTCGGTTGTGTTAAAATACTTTTTTTAGGGGCACCTGAGTGGCACAGTTGGTTAACCACGTAACTCTTGGTTCTGGCTCAGGTCATGATCTCAGGATCATGAGATTTAGCCCCACATTGGGCTCCACACTCAGTGTGAAGTCTGCTTAAGATTCTCTCTCCTTCTGCCCCTACCCCCTGCTTGCTCACTCTCTCCTTAAAATAAATAAAAAAATCTTTAAGAAACATACTTTTTTTATATATTATATAGTTAAAACAAGGATGAGGCCCAGAAAAAAAAAATAGAGTTCCTCAAACCTGAACGTTTTATTTATAAATTTATTTTTATTGGTGTTCAATTCGCCAACATATAGAATAACACCCAGTGCTCACCCCATCAAGTGCCCCCCTCAGTCCCCATCACCCAGTCACCCCCACCCCCCGCCCACCTAAACCTGAACTTTCTATAATTTTCTTGATACATTTTCTGTATAGCACTCAGCAGATTAGACTCTTGGTATTATAGAAGATAAGAATTTAGGGAATTAGTATTTTAGTACTATTTTTTCACGTAATATGATTATCATTGAGTGATCAGGCACATTATAAAGACATATTTATGCTTAATGATTAGGATATATGCAAAAAGCAAGTATGATACTTTAACAAAAGAAAGTGAAACATGGAAATCATGACAGGTAAGAAAAACATTAACTATTTTGAGATGCACTTGAAAAATAAAAATTTATTTTTATTATAAATTAAAAAAATATTGGATAACCAGTATCCCATTTAATACATAAGTTCTTTTCTTTAGGAGTATAACCTCTATGCCCATATCAGAAAATTTACACCTACGTCTTTTTGATTCCTAAATTATGGTGATTTTGTATTAAAAGCTAAATGAATGAATCAGATACTAAACACTATAAATTCACAAATACCTAGAGATGTTTTATGAATTGAAGAGTCAAATAAGGTTATATCATGGTATTTGAGATAAAGGGTACACTTCCTCACTTTAAGATTTTATTTATTTATTCACGAGAGACACAGAGAGAGAGGCAGAGACACAGGCAGAGGAAGAAGCAGGCCATGCAGGGAGCCTGACGTGGGACTCTATCCCAGGTCTCCAAGATCAGGCCCTGGGCTGAAGGCAGTGCTAAACCACTGAGCCACCAGGGCTGCCCCACTTCCTCACTTTTATTTTGCTACTACCTATAATTGAAGACTCTTTAGAGTACTACTCAGTTATTCATCCCCATTAAGTTTCACACCTTCTTCATACAATTCTTTTCAAAATTCTCCATGGCACTTGCTAAAATTCTCATTGAATTAGATTTTTTTTTAAAATTCTACAACTGGAGTTGTTTTTTTTGTTTTTGTTTTTGTTTTTTTCAGAATGCTTCCTCTAAACCCTGGCCTTCATGGAAACCATATTCTTACCCAAGGACACTGCTTTCCTATCATGAAGCTACTTGCTTCTCTACTTCATAAGACATGGGCTAGGGGAAAGGCAGTGGCATCCTTAGACCACTTAGACCACTCATTACTCTTCTACTTTTCTGCTCCATACCTCTCTTGTCTGAGTGTTCTGACATGCAGGTAAAAGTCTCTGTTGAGATAATCAGAAATCCTTCTGGACACTCATTCTCAGTCACGGACCACCTGCTTCCCTGAAGTTCCCTCCACTGCATGTTCTGATACCACTTTGAACCACCTCAGTATCTATGTGACCAGTCCAGCAAATAGCGATAAGCCAAAGATTTCTGACCCTGGACAAGAGCTTACGTCTCCACAAATTCTCGCGATCATACCTCAGAGCTTGTCATTTCCCTCATCTGTAGCTACATTGAATCTCTATTTCCATGACAGCAAATCTCATTTTTCACTCTTCATCTTATGCTACTTAGAAACCAAGGCTCTCTTCTTCTTTTCTTTCTTTCTTTTTTCCTAGGCTCTCTTCTACTGAACCCTACTTCTCATGATGATTCTATTCTTTTACACGGCCTGGTTCCTATAGCTCATGGGACTCATGGTTCATAAACTCAACCACTTACCGTCATCACCCTTACTTCCTAGATTCATTTACCTTGTAAATCCCCAGCCTTGGATTAATCCACCCAAATTGTCTGATAAGTAGGTTTCTTAGTCTGGCTGAATAGTAGAACACCATCAGTCTGGGATTAGTGTCACTATTAGGTCATGGTCTCCAAGCTCAGCTGGGCTCAGCCACTATTATGACATCATTTTACATGATCCTGCTTAGACCTATTTCCACCTGCACAATGGCTAATCTAAACCCATATTTCTATTTCTCGGGATACAGCCAGGTCCCAGATTTGCTGAGAAAAGTTAAGACTATCAGTATTATTTTCCTAAACTGTTCCCATTTTTAAATGTTATCTATATGTATGTGTGCATTTCCACTCTCTTTCCTTCAGCTTCTTGAGAAGAGCTGTATCATTTTTAAGTTCAGGTGTATCTTTTCCCTGGGCTCCAGCCCTCGGAACTCACCACAAGATTTCAAACCCAGGTTTCAGAAAGACAGTAACAGCTAAAAAAGAAAATTTCTATGAAGAGGAAGTTTTGAGTATAAGTAGAAAATTTAGTTTTAGTCCTGAATAAGGAAAAAAAAGTTCAAATTATGTATAGTCTATTTTTCAATTTTCTTCATAATAGTCTAGAAAAATTAAAAATTTAAAAAGAATCAAAGTTTAAAAGTTACATTATCGTGTTTTATACTTTTAATAAAAAATATAAAACTTGAAACATTTTTTAGTATGTGTCTGTGGTGTTGGCATATTGCTACTACAGCATCAATAAAATTGGCCACAGAATTAAACTTTGATTTTTGACAAATTTTGATAGTTGGGATTAACATATTAATCATAGATGGCAGTGCAGTTAAGAATGCAGGTTTCAGAGCTTGGATTTCTGATTGTGAATCCTATCCTTACCTATGACCACAAGAGTAAGCAATGTGATATTAGGAAAGTTATCTAATTGTAAAGTTCATATATCTTATCTGTAAAATAAGGAACAGGAAATACTCAAATCATAAAGTTATTTTGAGGCATAAACTAGTTATTGTGTATTAAACATGTGGTACAGTGCCTCAAGCAGATTGAACACTCAATAACTTATAGTTATTATTAATACTTCATCGATTTTACCAGTAATTCAAAGTAAGCTAATAGAATTGCTTTTTTACCTAACTTGATATATATGAAATGATGAACACAAAGCAGAATTTTTCACTTGAGGAATGCAAGTGTTCAGTATTTTGATCAAACTCAAATAACTTTTTAATACATATGTTTTCTTCATTTTATTACTTTTATTCCTTAAGTTAAAAAGCCAAGGTTATTCAGCTGGAATTCGAAATTTTTCTTATTTTAAATAACTTCACAAATTGACTTAATTTATTTATTCACTTATTTTTTAGAAAGAGAGAGGATACAAGAGCAGAAAGTGAGAGGAAGAGAGAATCTTAAGCAGGCTCCATGCTCAGCGTTGAGGAGCCTGATATGGGGCTTGATCTCATGACCCTGAGATCACGATCTGAACCAAAATCGAATTGGATACTTAACTGACTGAGCCACCCAGGCACGCCTCACAAATTGACTTTAATATCCACCAAAATAGCCTTTTGAATAATTCAGTGTAAAAAAATAAGCACTTACTTGAGATTGGCTTACCCCTACACCGTTGACTTTGACTTGATGATGTTATGTAATTAAATGTCTACTTGTACAATGCAATACAAATCTCCCAGTATCTTCTAGTACTTAAAAGTTTTTTCAGATGTTTTTATGTAGATACAGAAATGCATGGTAAAATACCTTATATATACTCTAAAGCCCTGTATCATTGATCAAACTTGTATTGATGATTTTTCAAGAAAGATTATTACAACATGAAAAGATTATTACAACATTGATAGAGGGGCTGAATAGTAGCAATAGAAACTACCTTGACAGGGAGGGGCCCCACAATTTGAGGATGAATTGTAATTGAAAGCATGTGCCTGAAAAAAAAAATCAATGAAATGACAGTATATCAACAAGCCAAGGCAGATGGTCCATTTTTGTTCAGAGTGGGCAGATGAGACTGCCAAAGCTAAAAATCATGGCATCCATTTCAGCACCAGAATTTCCAGATATTATATCTTATGTGGTGCATAAAAATAAATGTATCCTTTTATAGACCAATGCTCTCATGGGGAAATAGCTATTACAAATGAAATATTGTCTCTCATCATTGTTAATTATAGCACCCTGTCCATGATTAGTTTACTCATTTTTTATGTAGCTGCCACTATATAAACAATGGAACATCAGCAAACAGATCTAACATACAACTTAAAAATTACCATAAAAATGCACTCAACTAAACATTATAAAATCACTTAGTAGGAAAGCACACAGAGGGAGGGGTTGATGTTAAAAAGGATGAGGGTACTTTCTACCGAGTAAGGAATATGGAGGGGTTGATGTTAAAAAGGATGAGGGTGGGGATCCCTGGGTGGCGCAGCAGTTTGGCGCCTGCCTTTGGCCCAGGGCGCGATCCTGGAGACCCGGAATCGAATCCCACATCAGGCTCCCTGCATGGAGCCCGCTTCTCCCTCTGCCTGTGTCTCTGCCCCTCTCTCTCTCTCTCTCTCTCTCTCTCTCTCTGTGACTATCATGAATAAATAAATAAAATCTTAAAAAAAAAAAAGGATGAGGGTACTTTCTATTGACAAAGTTTTTTATTTTTTATTTTTTTAAAGATTTTGTTCATTTATTTACCTGAGAGATGGCATGAGCCAGTGGAGGAGCAAAAGGAGAGAGACAAGCAGACTCTGCTCTATGAGTGCAGAGCCTGACGCAGGGCTTGATCTCACGACACTGAGATGATGACCTGAGCCAAAGTCAAGAGTCGGAGACTTAACTGAGCAACCCAGGTGCCCCAGAATACAAAGTTATTTAAACATAATTTATATCAGAAGCATAAACATACACATATACACAAATCATTAATATCATGATCAGACAATACCCTATTTTCAACAAATTGCTCTTCTTTTGCTCTTTAAAGTCTGCTGCAATAAAATAAGGGAGGTATAGTTATGATGCACCAAACATGTGGTCACACTATATTAGATATATTGCATGCAATTTTATACCAAAATATGAATAATGATGAAAGCATTAATATTCCAATTGTATTTATTAGAAAATCAAAGATGAGGGAGGTGAAATAATTTGAATATATTTCCAAAGGTAGTAAATGTCCAATCTATACTTCTAACTTACTTCTGACTTGAATTTCCTGTTTTATACTATACTCACCAATGTCTGGTTGGTAAATGGAACAAAACTAGATAGAGTGACATGGGAACATACAATTAGGTGTTTCAAACTAATTTTCACTAAAGAGCCTTATCAGGCTGATGACACTCTATTGTTTTAATATATGGTATACCCCAAAACTCTTTAGGTTTTTACCATGTTCACTCTGTTTATCTTCCAGGAGAAGTTTAACTTCACCTCTGTGGATCTTTCTGCCACACAAGGCCAGCCTGGTGTTCTGTAGATCTCATTGTTAACATCTACTGCAGCACTTTGCACATCTTGGTGTGATTTCTATTTACCCTTTTCTCCCCCCCCCCACCTCTAGATCATTTATAAAGTTTATGTGAGAGGCTTTATAAAGTCACTCAGGGATAGGGGGAAAGCAAAAGTTCACAGGCTTATCTTGTCTTTACAATAATGGTATCCCTCATTTAAAAGAGAGAAACAAACTTAAGACTTTTGATCCTTTACAGAGAGTTACTTGGCGATCAGAAAAATTGTTAAACCACAAAAAAAGACCAATAATGGGCAGCTTTCGGTTTGGAGTTTCTGCATGGTGCACATTACATTTGAGCTACACTAGGACTCTCTTTCCTCTTTGTACCAGACAGAAAGGAATGCATGTGGCACTTCTGCAGGATCAAATCTGGAATGATCGCCTCTGACTGTTGTTCTGCTTATTGTGAATAATGACGCATTAAGTACATTCTCCTACAACTTTCTACTTCTGGCTTCAGTATATTGGTCGTGTCACATTAGACATGACTTGCAGCTGATTTTTGCTTAAGTGTCTTCACACTCAGTATCACGTTAGACTTGCATGGACCTTGTATACCCTCAAGATTAGGACACATAGAACCTCTACACTGAAAAACACCTGGGAGTGGGCCCTTCTGACAAAACAAAACAAAACAAAAAACAAATAAGGAAACAAAAACTTGTTAAAGTATGGGTTGTACACTGTCAGGAAAGCCATTTAGTGGCATAGTTGTTAAACATATGTTGACATGGATATCAAAATGATCAAGTATTTAATGAAATGACTAATATCCAACATTTGCTTCCAAGGCAGCAGCAATGGCCTTCTATCTTGTGGTCAACATTAATTTCTACAATGTGTGCAGCTAGCAAACCTATTTTTCTTAAAGTGGATTTACAAGATTATTTTTAGTGTTATGAATATTCCTCAGGAAAAAAAGTATACATCACCTTATAGATCTTTCTTATTTTCGAGATACTTTTACTTGCAATGTTAATATTCCCCACTATATTTCCAACCAGATAGTCTAGAAGGAACTTACCTTTACCCAAAATTAGACTTGGTGAATATTGCCCCCCCAAACCAGAGCTTTAAGAGTTTATGTTTGTCAAGATTATAATATTATAAATATGCATTCAGAAGGTAACCAAAATTATAGATACTTTTCAATAAAGTAACAAGTGCAAAAAGTATAGTGAACTGGAGACCATATACTTTTAGTCTCCTAAGGATTTATGTACTGAGCATACATTTTAAAGTAATTGAAATAGAGGCTCATAATAACCAAGATAAATGTTTTTATAAGGATCTTCTATTTGGGTTTTAAAAATATAAGATTTAAAAATTGATTTGGTGCCGGGACACCTGCACCCCAAGGTTTCTAGCAGCAAAGTCCACAATAGCCAAACTGTGGAAGGAGCCTCGGTGACCATTGAAAGATGAATGGATAAAGAAGATGTGGTCTATGTATACAATGGAATATTCCTCAGCCATTAGAAACGACAAATACCCGCCACTTGCTTTGACGTGGATGGACCTGGAGGGTATTTTGCTGAGTGAAATAAGTCAGTCGGAGAAGGACAAACATTATATGTTCTCATTCATTTGGGAAATATAAAAAATGGTGAAAGAGAATAAAGGGGAAAGGAGAAAAAATGAGTGGGAAATATCAGAAAGGGAGACAGAACATGAGAGACACCTAACTCTAGGAAACAAACCAGGGGTGGTAGAAAGGGAGGTGGGTGGGGGTTTGGGGTGACTGGGTGATGGGCCTTGAGGGGGGCACTTGATGGGATGAGCACTGGGTGTTATTCTATATGTTGGCAAGTTGGACACCAATAAAAAATAAATTTATGAAAAAAAAAAAAGATCTAAGCAGACATGACAACCCCCAAAATATTGGTTTGGAACCTGTGTGAACAGTATGTGTGAATATGAGTATATGTATATACACACATATAGTTTATATATACATGATATATATGTTTATATTATATTATATATATATGTGTGTGTGTGTGTATATATATATATATATAATGCTTTTGCAGGGGTACCTGGGTAGTTCAATCAGTTAAGTGTCCAACTATTGGCTTTGGCTCAGGTCATGATCTCAGGGTCATGAGATTGAGCCCCACATTAGTCTCTGCGCTCAGTGTGAAACTGCTTGGTATTCTCTCTCTCCTCTCCCTCTACTCCTCCCCTTGCTCATTACCTCTCCCTCTCTTTCTCTCTCTCTCTCTCTCTCTCTCATAAATAAATAAAATCTTTTAAAAATTAAAAATAATGCTTTGCAGAAAATTAAGGCAACATTAAAAGGCTCAAAAATATACTAAAATCATGAAATGCTAAAATGTACCAACTACTATAATTTCTGCAATTTAGAGCATAGTAATTTGGGACTTAGACTAAAGGGGAAAAAAGCTAAATTATTTAATACTCATTCACTGATACAGAAAATAAATGCATTTTTTCTGAATATATCAGTTTCTTGACAGATAATTCTAGGAAGAATTAATTTCTAAATATCCACATAAGCTGCATTGCATACTATATTGGGCAATATCCTGGAGCAAAGTACAACTATGTTATGTTTGTGTATTGCTTATTTCTGAATGCTCAGGTTGTAAGAAAATATTATCTTTGGATTTTAGAGAAGTATACAATATTTCCTACAAGACAAGCCTAGTTGGAAATCACTTGGGTGCTATATAAGTCTAACGCCAGAGCTTCCCAGTTCTGGGGTGAATCTGTGTGGTAGCTAAGCTTATAAAATTTGGAGACTCTTCTTTAAAAACAAGAATAAATTAAATCTTACTTTTGGAACATTTATAAGAATATTGCCATGTGTTCACATAAGATTAGAAAGGGCAGAGAGGGTTAAGCTTTATTTTTTCCTTGCACAATCTGCTCCTGTCCTCACTTCCTCAAATACAGCCATCTTCCTGAATTACCCTGGATATTCCCCAGATTCTCAGAGAAATCTGGGAGTCATCATAAATAGAGTCTTTTTAGTAACACCGTCTCTCTCCCTCCATTCTCACTCTTCTTCTTCATATTCCAAACTATTGGTAATTGCAATTCTGAGGACTTACCGTGTCCTTCTCTGAATTAATGCAGCAAACTCCTTCCAATCCTTTGTGATTCTGCCCAGATCCTGCTCACCTAACCCATGCATTCAGCACTCTACGGTCACGTGATCTCAGAGAGCAAGTGGTTCTCAAATTTAGTGTATTACAATCACCTGCACAGGTCTTGAAAAGTTTAATACATCTGGGGTCCACGTCATAGATTCTTATTGATTGGTTCTGGCTGCTACCTTGAAATCTTTTTTTTTTGTAAAAAACAAAACAAAACAAAACACATGACATAACTCATCTACAGATAGCCCACAAGCCTCCCTTTGCCTTATGGAAATGACTCACTGTGTCTTTTTCTCCTTTTATACGGTACAGAATCTTGTATATCACAAGCATTTAACAAGTACATAATTAATATATGAACTGGTAAGCATTAAAATATTTCAATGAAGCAACTTCCAATGGAATAAAGCTTCTAAAAAAAAAAAAAGCCCCCGATACTTTAATTTTCTATGGGAATTACATTTGGAGAACCTATTAGGGCCCAACCATCACTAGATTCACCAGAGGTGTTTGCTAGAGTTTTGATTTCCAACATCACCCACACCTACAGGCCAATCTCTGAGTGGCTTTTTCATACAGCTGAGTTTGGGAATCACTATTCTAGATTTCATATTCTGCATTTACACTTCCTAACATATTCTTCCCTAATGACAGTCTTCTTATGCAAGCTATTAGAAATTGTCAGAGATAACTGTGGTTAATTCAGAAAATAGCCTTCAGGTATCATTTGTAAAATGAGTTTATCAAAGCTCATGTCAAGACCATCTTAAGGAATATATACTGTCCCTGTATGTATCTCTCCTGTCATCCTTTATTATGGAATGAGACCACAAGGGTGAATGTGCAGGTAATATTAAAGGAGAAAAAAGAGTTGAAATTCCTAAACAACTTGGGCAGGACTTTAGTTGGAACCCTGGAGTTCTGAGGAGAAGAGTTACCCTCTATAATGTGCAGGCCAATAGCCCATTTAAATTATCTGTTTTTTCAAATTTAGAATTTGTTTCTTGATTTCAAATAAAGTAAATGCCAAAGAAAATATGCTCATAACACCTTGACCAGAATAAATAAAATATCAAATGCATCCTGCCATGACTGAGGATTTGAATATTTTTCATATTATTTAATCTATGATGTGGACATTTTCAAATTTTCCCTGAATGTCCCGGTGCCCCAGTTTCAAATAGCCTAAGCAGCCATTGGAGTAATTGAACTCCTATTAATATCTGAGATTCCTAGTGTATCTACATCCTTAGTAAGTAGAGAAGGAAAATAAGTGTTATGATGGACATAGTGGAAAACCCCAGCTTCATCCTTCTGCTTGGGTGTTTGACCTTCAGCGAAAGGCCTCAAAACAGCCAAACCTCATTTTCCTCATCCTCCTCCCACCACCTAATAACAGAGGGAAGTCTTCACAGCATGGTTGCAAATGGTAAAAGAATTATATAGACAGAAGTATGTAGAACACTATTCATGGCACTTAAGACGAAGGACGGATATTCAAGAGTCTTCCGCATGGCTCTGCAATTGAATCAAGCCATGCTACATATTTAAGTGTTAGAGTTGAATTCTGAAGGCATAGGTGCTTTATTGAAGAAATCTGGGGAGTGATTCTGATGAATTCCTGCGCTATATATAATTTATCTTGATCTTACACAATCCTTTGAGTATTAAACTGCCCCTACTTTTAGACAAAAATGTTATCTTGGGAATGAGGGAGTTTTTTTTAAGCTGCCTCAGAAGATGGTTATTTCAGTATCAAAGTCCATGCTTGCTGTGAGTGATCTGTGCTATAACACAAAATCCCTGTTGGATTCTCATTTCTTAGGGCTTTCGACCTGCTCTTTTTGTTCCAGGAGGCTTGACAGTCTGTGGCTGCAACTTCGGCCTATATACCCCAGATTCTCTTCCTCCCGCTTTCTCATTCTAGAGCTACTTGACCTTGTCTGAATTGTGAGTCTTTACGGTCCAAAAAGGACAACGTTCTACCTTATTTGATTGCTCTGCAAATCAACCCTAGCACCTGGACTTCACTAACTGCCTCCCTGCAAAATACTTGGCCTTAACCCCCCACATCGCCCTGCTGAGCCTGTTACATGCTGCGTTTCATTTCGATACCCAAACCCCTGCTTCGTCATATATACAGACTGCTTGCTTCTCAAGCTTTTTGAAACTATGTGAAGGTGTCTTTTTAAGGCATGAATTTTTCTGTGGTGACAAAAGTAAATTTCCTTTTAGTGTGTTAAGTGCAATTTTAGCAATAGCTTCCAGCAGATCATCAGATCATCAGAGGTTCTATCCATCAAATTGTCCACAATCACCATTTTTATTTGCCCAGTTGGGAGCAATTCATCATCATTAAATGTTGCAGGGAGGGCCTTCGTAACCAGAACGTGTGTGAAACCTGTTTCTGGTATTCCTTGCCAGCAGCTGATATATGAAACAATTTGTTTTCAGGCATAAGAACAAAATATTATCATTCCCTAATAATATATTTATCAAATTGTTTTGGAAATATAGTATTGGGTAGCCTTTGAGGGTGTACATAAAATGATTTCTCTAGTAGTGTATGAAAGTGTTCATCTCCAGATACAACATTTGTAAATGCTCTGCAATAATTCATATGTGTATTAATTTGATGAGGCTTTTTCTCCAGCTCTGGATATTAATAATGACAATTCCACACACAAAAAAATAGAATACATTTGCATAGAAAGTCACAACTTCCAAAATTCCCTCACATAAATTATTCCATTTCTTTACATCAAAACCTCTGTGACGTAGGGGAGATTTTAGTATACCCACGGTAGGCTGAAAAGACTAAAGCCCATTGCAGTGGCCTGGTTCTCCCTATTTCAGTAAATGTAGACCAAAGTATAGCTTTCTTACACCATGCTCAGGGTTTACTTCATCATAAGGCTTGCCTGTAATTACTGACAGGTGCATCAGATAAAAGCAAAGCTGCCTCATTGAACCTAGGGAAAAGCATGCCCAGGATTCTGTTAGCTGAGACTCTTATTCCATAGTACTCTATAGAACACAGTTTGAAGGAAGGAGTTCTGTGATCAAAGCTGCATTTTCAATAACAACGACAACAACAACAAAAGATAAAAGAAAAAACCAGATAACTCTGGCACGAGAGATTTGCGTAGAGGAGAGCTTGGAGAAGCAAAAGTCACTGTCAACTCATGAGAGGTGAGGGAAACCATAAAACTAGAAAACATGCTGAAAACATCCAGTGAGTTTTGTGTGAACTAAGCTTAAGCAGATGAGGTATCCAGACAAGTGTACCCTAATTGTCTTCTAGATAAGATCTTTCTAACTTGATCTCATTCTTTCTTTCTAGCAATTATCATTGAAAAATACTTTAAAATATTTGTGCCGTCTATATGCTTAAAGAAAAAAAAACCTCATAACTGCAACTCTATTGAATATTTTATAAAACGACTCACAGACTACTTATAATACAATAAATTCTGGACAATCTGTGAGACTTACCCTCTTAAATTTTGCTTTTAGGTTATACTCTGCCTCAATTAATGCATACTGTTATCACAGCAGAACTGAGTATCAGAGAATAAGGACCCGATTTGCTGATCAACAAAACTAAGTTCAAACTGGCTTTGGCAATTACTTTTTAAATGACCTTGGACAAATTACCTAACTGGAAAGGGTATCATTTTATCATTTTATTTTATTTTTTTAATTTTCCTTTTTTTTTAAGATTTTCTTTGCCTACTCATGAGAGATACAGAGATAGAGAGAGAGAGGCAGAGACACAGGCAGAGGGAGAAGCAGGCTCCATGCAGGGAGCCTGACGTGGGACTCGATCCCAGGTCTCCAGGATCAGGCCCTGGACCGAAGGTGGCGCTAAACTGCTGAGCCACCTGGGCTACCCCTCATTTTATCATTTTAAAGTGGAGATAGCAACACATACTTTGTAGGCTAATGTTATATATTTGAATTAGCATATATAAGACCAGTAGCAGTGTCTGGCACATAGTAAATAAATGCAATTATTATTCAAATTATTATTTATTAATTTAACAATTAATATTTATCATTTCTACAACACCTACTGCTTCATCTTGAGCAGAGTCACAAAATGTGAAAAATGACCTGAGAGCTACTCTGAATGACCAAACTGATCTCTAAAGTGAGTCTTTGCAAACAGGATTCCTCAGATAGTCATTGATTCCAAGGTTGAGGAAGAGTAGTTACAAGGTGAACAGACACCATCTTGTTCCAGAAAGTAAAGAAGTGCAATCAATCAATCAATCAATCAATAAAAGTGCAGGTGTAGTGTGGTCATTATATACATAGATGTAGAAATGTTGAGGAACATGATCTGGAAAGACATGACCAGGACACTTGGGTGACTAATTTAGTTAAGCGTCCAACTCTTGGTTTCAGCTCATATCATGATCTCAGGTCATGAGCTCAAGCCCCGTGTGAGGTTCTGTGCTGGGCTTGAAGCCTGCTTGATATTCTTTTTCTCCATCTCCCTCTGCCCCTGCTCTCTCTATCTCTCTCAAATAAATAAATAAATCTTAAAAAAGAAAACGAAAGAAAGAAAGAAAGAAAAAGAAAGAAAGAAAGAAAGAAAGAAAGAAAAAAGAAAGAAAGAAAGAAAGAAAGAAAGAAAGAAAGAAAGAAAGAAAGAAAGAAAGAAAGAAAAAGACATAGCCACCAATTGACCTGTAAGCTGGACATGCGCCCTGGGAGGCTCCTCACCTCCACCTCTGTTCTTAGAATGAGGGCTTCACTTGCCCTTCCTGCTCCCACAGGCTGTCCCAAGGACAGCCTTGAGATACTGATGTGCTGTTGAAAACAGCTGCACAATATACAGGACTAAACCCAGTTAGGACCTCTTTTAAAACTTTTGAAATTTGGAGGGTGGTGCAGGGATCCATTCACCTTGCTGCCCCCCAAGGCAAGTCTCTTATGTAAGTTTCCTTTGCTATTACTAAAACTGCCACCTCACAACATGGAATGGCCTGCCTCTCTGTTTTTTCCTACTCTATGTAGGGTGGCAGGTTTCAGATTATACCAGGGTTGCTCCCAAGAGGGTTGTGAATCTACATCGGCTAAAATGAATTCTCACTAGTCAAAATTCGGATCATTGTAAAAATTAAGTATTGTATTGAATTATAAACTACTGAAAAAATAGAGATTCAAGAGCCTATATTGAAAGTAAGTATATAAATGAATGTGTACATACATGTATGCATACAAACATACGTAAACAAGAGAGAGTATTTTGCTTAAGTAGAATGGGGAAGGACACATGGTAAATGTTTAGCTATAAATGAAGTGGGAAGATCACCATTTTGCTTTTCTCATAGGAGAGATTGGATCAGGCGAGAATCATCAATGAATACTACATCTAAAGAAATTCTTTGATGAGAAGCAGAATACTTTCATGGTCCCAAAATCTCTCCCCAATGACTACTTATTGGTTACAAGAGAGAAAAAAAATAGTAATTACAAATAAGGGTAATGGTTCAAGTGACCAAAATGAATTTTACGGTAAGGAACAGATGGGTATTATGTGTCTTCACATATGATGACCTGAGGACCTATCACCTGTGCAATAATCCTGCTCAGAATGAAAACAAATAAACACCAGATAAACACAAAATCATATTTCTATTACATACCAAAAAAGGGGTAGCTGCATTCTTTGAAAGTGCTAATGTCATAAAAGACAAAGAAAACCTGTGGAAATATTCTGGATTAGAGAAATCCAAAGAGATATGACAACTAAATATAATAAATATACATATAAATATATATAAATATATAAATAATCCCTGACCCTAGACTGGATTCTACATGGAGAGGGGGAAAAAACAAAAAAACTCCTATAAAAGACATTATTGGGCCATCTGACAAAATTGGAATATTACTGGTGAATTTGATTAAAATATTTTTGTGTATTAATATGGTAGTCATGTTAAGGCTATTGAGACTGATAATAGTACTGCAACTAGGTAAGAAAGTACTGTTGTATTCAGGAAGCGCATACTGAAGTGTTTAGGGGCAAGAAGCCATGACATATGTAACTGATTCCTCAAAAGATTCACAAAAAGATTATGCATGTGTTTATGTGTGTAAATTACAAAATTGTGTGGGGTGGGGGGAGTGCCTAGGTGGATCAGTCAGTTAGCCTCCCACTGCTGGTTTTGGCTCAGGTCATGATCTCATCATGGTCATGAAATCTAGACAGTGCTGGCTCTCCAGTGTAGAGTCAGCCTGGGATTCTCTCTCTCCCCCTTGGTCCCTCCCCCTGCTTGAGAGCCCACCACATGCACGCATACACATGCACATGCACACATGCTCCCTGTCAAATAAATAAATAAATAAAACCTTATAAAATCATGTGTGTGGGTGTAAATAGAGAATGGTAAGGATAAACAAATGAGATAAAGTGTTAGCAATAAGAGCATTTTTGGTAAAGAATAATGGGAATGTTCTTTTTTTAATTATTTTTTTAATTGGAGTTCAATTTGTCAACATATAGCATAACACCAAGTGCTTGGGGGAGTTCTTTGTACTATCTTTTTGCAACTATTCTGTAAGTTTGCAGCGATTCTGTAGGTTTGAAGTTATTACCAAAAAGAACTTAAAAAAAAAAAAAACAGGTCTTTGGCTAGCAGCACATTATTTCCACCAAATAAAACGGGGATAGTGAAAGTCCCTGAACTGAAAGTTTGCTTGTATGTTTATTTTATGGTTGCTTTTTCTGAGTGTCCTACAAACATTCATCTTGTTATCCAATGGAAATGAGTATTCAAAACCATGGAAGTGAAGATACATTTGCTTTGCTTAGTTCACGGATCAACTATCTTGCTTTTCTCACAGTATTTTGCTCCTGCTTTTTGCTATGTAGTCAACAATGGCTCGTTTTTATGAATAATAAAATGCATATGAGTTTTACTTTCAGATTTTATGGAAGAGAAGTATCTAAGGGCAGGGACTACATCTTATAAATTTTCTGAGTATTTTTATTGGGTTTTTTTAAAATTCATAGTTCTAAGACTTATGGCTTGGAAATAAGGTACATTGCCTATCCTCCATGCTTCTTCACTATACATGTAGATTTAGAGGGCATATATTTTTTAAAATTACATATTATCTGATATAAAATCTGTGATAAATTAATAATTTCACCTGTTTTATGTTTCCTGGGACTTTCTTACAAAGGTATGAAGGTATGAAAAATATCCTCAAAACTTTCAGATCTTTGTGTCCATTTTGGAAGAACTTCAAGTTCGGCTGAGTTGCTTTTAGATTTATGAAGGTATTTTTGTATCTTATCATAATTCCACACTGATATTACCTTCGTCACTTCTGCTTTTATTTTATTTTTAGTTGGACATTTAGAAGACAATGCTAAATAAATAAAATGCTAATTTCTACCCCAGAAAACACACAATTCATGAGAATCAGTGGATTGAATATTTACCAATATTTGAACGTGCAAAAAGAGTGCCAAATAGATAAATAAGAGATTTAAGAAGTGAATTTTAATAATCACACCTTTATTAACCTATAATGCACATTTTTTGGTCCAAGCAGATTTATCACATTGACACCTGAACATTCATGCATCTAAAAATATCTGTAGCTGAAATACTAAAAAATCTATTTGAATTTCTCTGCCCTATTCTCTCTAATAAGATATTTTAAGTTTCTAAAATCTAATAGAATTGCTTCAGGCTTTTGGTTTGAATTTTCAGTGAACTGTCTAAAATAACTCCAGGAATAAAATGTAGCACATTAGCTATTTCTAAAACACTGTGATGGACCACACTAACTCTAGTGAACACTGCAGAATAAAAAGGCAATGGGCAGAGGAATTAAGAGAAACATAAAGGAAGTTTTATATAAATAAATGACTTAAAGGAAATCATTAGAATATTTGGTTTAGGTCTAGGATTTCGAACTGCATAAGCAAAATACATTTATATTCTATGGCATTATTTATTGAAACTAAATCATTGATGTGTCAGTCTGCCATATGACAATATCACAGACTAGGTAGCTTAAACAAGCAAAATTTATTTTCTCACAGTCCTGGTGGCCAAAAATCTGAGATCAAGGTGCCACCTGATTTGGTTCTGTATGGAGGACTCCTCTTCCTAAAGGTAGATGGCCACCTTCTCTCCGAGTTCACACATGTCAGAGAGATAGAGAAAGGGGAAGCAGGCTGACTGGTATCTCTTTTTATAAGGGCACTAGTGCCAGTAAAAGGACTCACCTTCATGGCCTCATCTAAACCCACTAATCTCCCAAAGGCCCCATTTCCAAATGTCATCACAGTGGAGGTTAGGGCTTCAATATAAATTTTGGAGGGACACAATTAAGTTCACAGCAATTGGCTTAAAAGAGTAAGTATATAACTTTGAAAGGGTTTTGATGATCCTCTAACATGACTCTTACTTATATCCTGATCACCCTTAATTTTCATTGCTGTTTCTTGTGAAGAACACTGCAGGCATGTCTAGATAAATGTAAAATAATAGCTTTAACAAAAAGAAAAAAAATGTCATACATCTTTTCCACTTCCAAGTAGCCTTTTGAAATTTGAAAACTTGTCATTATAATTGTCTACCATTCTTAAAGATGGCTAAAAATGGCTTAGTCAATTTCTTCATACTATGCAAATTTTATTGTCTAAAATAAATGGGTACTTCTAACCTAGAAATAAACTTAATCAAGGAAGTGAAAACCCTGTAGTCAGAAAACTATAAAACTTTGATGAAATAAAGTGAAAACAACATAAACAAATGGAAAGGTATTCCACTCTCATGGTTTTGAAGAAGAAACGTTGTTAAAATTTCCGTACCACCCAAAACAATCTACAGATTTAATGCAATTCCTATTAAAATATCAACAGCATTTTTCACAAGAACAAAAAATTCTATATGGAATCACAAAAGATTCTGAATAACCAAAGCAATATTGAAAAAGAGCAAAGCTTCTAATGGCTGAGTAATATTCCATTGTATTCATAGACCACATCTTCTTTATCCATTCATCTTTCGATGGACACCGAGGCTCCTTCCACAGTTTGGCTACTGTGGACATTCCTGCTATAAACATCGGGGTGCAGGTGTCCCGGCGTTTCACTGCATCTGTATCTTTGGGGTAAATCACTTGCCATAAGGGGAATACAAATAAAAACCACAGTGAGATCGCACCTCACACCAGTGAGAATGGGGAACATTAACAAGACAGGAAACCACAAATGTGATGAGAAATGAGGATGGAGAGGATGTGGAGAAAGGGGAACCCTCCTGCACTGTTGGTGGGAATGTGAACTGGTGCAGCCACTCTGGAAAACTGTGTGGAAGTTCCTCAGAGAGTTAAAAATAGAGCTGCCCTATGAGATATCACAATATCAGATAGAAAGATATATACTACAAAACAATGGCAATCAAAACAGTATGGTACTGTCCAAAAATATACACATAAATCAGAACAGAATAGAGAGCCCAGAAATAAGCCCACAATTACATGGTCAATTAATCTTTGACAAAGGGGGCAAGAATGCACAGTGGGAAAAAGTCTCTTCAACAAATGGTGTTGGAAAACCTCGACAGCTATATGCAAAAGAATGAAACTGGACCACTTTCTCACACCACACACAAAAATAAATTCAAAATGGATTAAGGATCTAAATGTGAGACCTGAAACCGTAAGAATCCTAGAAGAGAACTCAGGCAGTAATTTCTCAGACATTGGCCACAGCCACATTTTCTAAATATGTCTCCTGAGGCAAGGGGAAAAAGCAAAAATAAACTATTGGGACTACATCAAAATAAAAATCTGCACAGCATAGGAAACAGTCAACAAAACTAAAAGACTCCCAAGAATGGGAGAAGTTATTTGTAAATGACAAATCTGATAGAGGATCAGTATCCGAAACATATAAAGAATTCTGAATTTGAAACCACAATTTAAATCTCTAGGCACAGGGGAAAAAAAAAGCCTTTTAAATATGTAATGATAAGAGCACACTAATAATTAGAATCAATAAGAAAATAAAATTTAAAATACTCAGATAAACATTTTTATAATATCTTTTAAACATGATTCAGAGGTGGTCAAACTACCACCCATAAGCCAAACCTGGTCCATTAGCTCTTTTTATCAATAAAATTTTACTGGAACATAGCCGTACCCAGTTATTTATATGCCATCTATGGTTGCTTTCATGCTATAACTCAGTAGTTAGAACTTCTGGGCCATAAACCCAGAAATATTTGCTACCTGGCCTATTATCAAAAAAAAAAAAAAAAAAAGTTACCAGGCCCTGGTTTATACTAACATTATGCCAGCTTACCCAGAGTGGATCTCTCCTTATTTTTATCAAGTAGTTGATTTGGCGATTATGCTTACATATTTTTACTGGTGCTAACACTTCCCCCTACTTTTGCCTTTAATGACATTATTCTCACAGATTCGGGCTATCATGTCTGTACCTGTCCTTAGATGTTTATGAATTGCTCATTCTATAACACACATTCTATTTCAAAATAAGTCAATTGCAAATGGCTTCACATGACACTTTACTTTTTGTAGAGATGTGGCACCCTCTTTTGCTTCCTTGGAAACTTTGTGATTTTTAAAATGTCAAAGTTTGGGGATTTAGAATACCCTGGGCCTAAAATTTAGGCCCAGTATTATGTGTCTCTTGACATCTGAGAAAATCCAGGAAAGCCTAGAATGGCTTAACCACAAGTTCCCCACGCTGTTCCCATTGATAAAGTCCCCTTACCTAACAAGCCACTCTCCATATATGATGGGGACAAGGCCCAGTTTCTGATTATCCCTCAGTTGTGGGCTTCACTCCCTGCCAGCCTGTGGGATTATTCAGCCAAACTAATCTCATCCTCTTGGGAACCAAGAGCCAGATCTTCCTCTTAATACTAAGCAGCTTACCTCCCGCAGGACTTATTGTTCTCTCTATTCCCAAATGCAACATCGTGTAGCCCTGCGTGGCGTGTGTTGTCCTCCTCCCCACAGCTGAGTCTATACAACTAGTAAACTGCTTTCTCATCTCGGTCTAGTGGCCCCACACCCATAACCCTAGGATGGGAATCCCTCTTCACCAATGGGCTGAGCAGGAGATGGTTAAAACACATCCCTCCCCTCTCCCCCCACCAATTCTTTTGAACACTTTCAACTTTGGAAGCCTCCAGAAATTGGATATATATGTGCATTCTTTCACCTTTTACTAAACTGCTTTGTCAAAGTTTGAGGACAATGTCTATCATTTTGCTTAAGTCTCTTTCATAAGAGTATACTTTATATCATCTTTAAAGTATTATCATGCTCAAAGTCACTGAGCAAACACTGGCAGGATAATTGTAATCTAGCTCTTTTAGTCACTTCTTAAAGTTTCATTTCAAAAGAAACAATGCTTAGCTACATTCCTTTGCATCTAAGAGATTGGTTTATAGTCTTAAGAAATCTCTGTTGAGAAGAATAAAATAACATTTTTTTAAATAGTGGCCGTTGAGTTTCAGTGTGTGCTTTTGGTGATATCTGTGTAAGCAGGCTCCTACTTCTGAACTCTAAAAAGATAATTTGGTTTTCTCAGTATCATCCAACACTACTGCTGTGGCCATGGCAGCTAGGAATTTCCTTCAGCATCTCTGAAGCTGACTGCCTCGGAGGCTGTTTTGATTCCTGACAGCAGGTATGAAGCAGGGCAAGGGGGTGGGGGCCAGACAGAGGACTTTGCAAAAGAAGCATTTTTCTTGATTTTTCTTCAAACACAGGGAAGAATAAATATGCAAAGAATTCAAATAGTGGGAAAACTGTGCATTCTGGGAAAACAACTTTTGGCTACATTTGGAAAGGACATTTTTAAAATATATATTTTAAGATTTAAATGAAAATGGGGGCACCTGGGTAGCTCCATCGGTTAAGCATTCTGCCTTTGGCTCACGTCTTGATCTCAGGGTCCTGGGATCGAGCCTCATGTAGGACTCCCTGCTCAGTGGGGAGGGACTCCCTGCTCAGTGGGGAGCCTTCACCCTCTCCCTCTGCTGCTCCCCGCTGCTTGTGCTTGCTCTTTCCCACTCTCTAAGTCAAATAAATAAATAAATAAAATATTAAAAAAAAAAAAAAAAAAGAAAAACAGATTTAAATGAGAGCAACGTAGGTGGCACCTGCCTCTGAGCAAACTCCAGGCATGAAAGCTGAAGCCTGGAGGTGAGGAGGTGAGGTGGTAGGAAATAGACCAGGTAAGGAGATGTTGGGTGATGTGGCTTCAGGGAGGGATAGAAAAACCTCCAAAACATCTTCGTGCTTGGGAGAAGAGCACAGAAGTTACCTGAGAGAGAACGAACACACCTGAAAGAGTGTTTGATTTAGACCATGGAGATCAAGTGGTGAATGTTGCATGAACTACACGTGAAAGTCTGAATAAATACTGAGTCTCTCAGCAGACACCAGGGTTTGGAGTGGATCATTCTGAGGCCTGGATGGGGCAAAGCACATAGATGCACACATATGGACAAGCACAAACTAAGTGCAGACCAAAGAAGAAAGGCTGTTTCATCCATCCCAAGTTCCAACATTTTGACTCCAGAAGGATACACCAGGAGGGAGCTGGTAGGGGTGGAGTGGGGTGGGGATAGGACTGGACCTTTCTGGAAAGACTGAGCTTAACCCTACAATACTCAGACAACCTAGAATTGGCTACCATGGTTTTCTGGTATTAGAAAGAATGAGATGCTTGAAATTAAAGTGTTGCTGAGTAATCAAGAAACAAATTTCTTGCCTGAATAGATCTCTTGTAATTCACCTCACTCTTTTCAATACCTGTTTCAAAATGATTAATACTTATTAATGCTATTATATGAATCACTGTCTTGGTGAGAATCTGCGTCCTTTGTTCTTTCCAGGTTTCAAAGGGTAATGCTAAAGAAAAACATATGCGCCGAATAGGTTTACTTTCATGCTCTTAATAATGTATACACACATTGATAGGCACACAACAGAAATGAATCCTGTATTTTTCTCATTTAGAAATAGCTCAAAATATTTATGCAAATTATTTTCACTTTCGGCATGTATGCATGTCTTCTAGATCAGCAAGGTAACACATGCAAAAACTTTTAATATTACATTCCCTGACAAATAACTCACTGAAAATGCTTATATGCTATATTTGATGACTGAAAACTTATAGCCTTTACCAATTTCTATTCCCTTAGGAAACTGAATTTATTTGTATAAAATAAAAGCATATAATGATAATCTGATTTTTCTATTTTCCTTTCATAGCCACCTCAATATACTTAATTTGAATTTCCCTTTAATACTAACTTACGAGTTATTCAGGTTTTTCTTTTTTTTACTTTTATTTCTTCTAATTTCTTCCAAATGACTATAAAATAGTCTTTCTAAATGCCCAATAAATTATATAGGAAGAAGGAAACACTCTCATAATAGTAGTGTCTATAATTACGTCAATAGACCTCAAACAAGAATATCCTGTGCTCATTTAGAGTCTAACGAGTTTGGAGTCTAGGAGAGAAGCTGTCAGTTACACCCACATCAGGGATATTTTATCTAACAGCACTGACGTTATTTCCTTAACTTGAGACTTAATAAAGACAGCAGAGGATTAGGATTAGTAATGACTGACAGAAGGTGATGTATCTAATGAACTATTAGTAGCTTACTATGAATATGCTTACTAAGAACTTGATTGGGGTTGCATTGAATCTATACCTCTAAATAGGGAGAAGTGACATCTTTTACTGTAATTAATCTCAGTCTATAAATACATTTTATCTCTTCCTTTATTTCCATGTTTGTTGATTTTCATCAGCAGCTAGCAGTTTGCAGCATAGATCCTGCACATATTTTATCAGATTTATACCCAAGTGTATACATATATTTTGGTGCTAATGCAAATGGCACTGTCCTTTAAAAATGTTTTAAATTCCGATTTTTCGATGCTGATATAGAGACATACAATGGATTTTTTAAATTTACAAATACATACTTTAAAAAATATATTGAAATGGACTTTGGGCACCATAAGGAAGGTAAATTTTAATTTAGTTTTAATTAACGTCACCACCTACACTTATGAGTAAGTAAAATGATTTCTGTCTCCTCATTTCTGGTTTTGCCAGTTAGATAAGATACATTGTACTTGATACGTCATTGATATTTATGATTAATGGAAAAAGCTAAGAGTAATTGTGATGGGGAAAGATAGTGAATGTTAGTACCTCTATAAAAAATACTATTAAGCTTTTAATTAGTGGACTGTTACTGTTACCTAAAACCAAGTTGTTCATAGCATTCCTTCACTATCTCTCTCTCTCAATGTCCCCTCCAGATGAGAGAGAAAATAAAATCAATGAAATATTCTTGACCACAACACATATTCCAAAAAAAAATTATCTTTGTACAAACAGCTGAAGCACATGAGGGCACAAACTATTTTGATTTTATTTTAATGTCACTTAACTTATGATTGAAGAGTTTTTCTTTAACACAAGCTACTAATTATTCTGAATATAAATTGATCTGTCTGTAATATATAACATCCCGAAGAAATGAAAATTTGAAGCAACAATAAAGGGAAAAAGGCATAAGATTGACATTAGAGAAATTTAGAGGTCTCCAAACACCTGACACTCTCTAAATTAGATCAATAAGTCCAACTCTGTGGGCTTGCATCAGCTGAAATGAAATAGTACAAATCAAATAGTCCACAACATCCGTTGGTACTATAGCAGTAGACATATCAGGATCTTGGATTTTGAAAAATAATGGTCTTGGAATTGTTTGTTTATGATCTTAATAACAAATATAAAGTTCTAATCTTTGGTAAGCTACTTACTTTGGATTAAAGACATCTGCATATTTAAAAATATCATGGGAATGTAACAGAGAGTATGGTGGCTATAGTTAATAATACTGCATTGTGTATTTGAAATCTGCTAAAAGAGCAAATCTTTAAAGTTTTCGTAACAAGAAAACAAAATTCTGTAACTATGTGCCGTGATGGATGTGAACTAAACTTATTGTGGTGATTATTTTGCTATATATACAAATACTGAATCATGTGGTACACCTGAAATTAATATAATGCATGTTAATTATGCCTTAATAAAGTAATCTAGAAAGGAGAACATTAGGAACATAAAAAGCACAACTACAGATATATTTTTAAAATGCATAAAAGATCAGATGGGTGATATAATAGCTGTGTTGTAGGAAAGAGACCATCATGCTGTGTAGTTTTAATTGCTCAAAGTACATGCATATTTATGATGGAAGCATTTTAAAAGGGGAATGGAAAAAAAATAAAAAATAAAAGGGGAATGGATAGAGAGGACTCAGTGAATGATTTAATAATTATGACGCCTGAAATTATGACTTTGTGAAATAAATTATGATTGTTAAATAATTATGACTGCCTCAAAGTGCAAAGTTTTTCAGGGGCAATGTTCAAGTGAACCATTGGAATGAACTACAAGATCTAATAAGATGTGAGATAAAATGCAAAAATAATAGCTGTTTTCAAAAGAAGAAATCTATGTCTACGGTAGGTAAAACAAAGAAAGCTAGCCTGATCTGGGGGCAGGGAGGGTAAAAATGTTGCTAGGAGAAATGTAAGTGAAATGACATTGCAGAGACCACGAGGTGCTCACAAGCTGGAGGGGGGTGACCTAAACTGTTCTGTGGATGGGAGGAAGAGAATGGTCCCTCCAGTTGGTTGTCACTGAGTCACACTATAAGAACAGATGCTCAACAACCCTACCATCTCAGGGCTTTATGACAACTAGGGAGTTTTGGCAATCAGATTAGATGTCTTTCACAGGTCAGCTGTACCTGATTTGTGGTTTGACGATCTCAGGGCAGAGGGAAAAGAACAATGGTAGAACCACGTGTTGGCTCATAAATTCTCTATTCTGAAGCACACACAGTGCTACCAAGCATGTCGTCTCAAGAGCTGCTCAGTGACCATGGCAGCTTTTCTCACAGCCATGACTGTTCTTAGAACCAATGTTCTCAAGTAGCATCAAGAACACTTCCTCCAGTTTGGGACATAACTGCCTGATTCTCAGTG
The DNA here is from genome assembly GCF_048164855.1 of Canis lupus baileyi. Lineage (NCBI taxonomy): Eukaryota > Metazoa > Chordata > Mammalia > Carnivora > Canidae > Canis > Canis lupus. The sequence continues at coordinate 57,500,563 of NC_132852.1, forward strand.
AAACTGACCCTTCAGACACCCCTTCTGTTTTGCTGTGCAGGAAAAAAAACAAAACAAAACAAAACAAAAACGCTCCAAACTATATACCACAAGAAGAAATATAGTTCTTTCTTTGACAGGAAATCACATCTTTCTCATGTCAGTCTTCAGTTTCAGCTCTGTTTTTTTGACTCTCTTCTCCTTTCCTCTGAAGACAACATTTCCTAGGTATCCATTCCAACCGGCATCCTGCCCATTTGCCCCAGTGGAAGGCACTGGTAGAAAGTGGAGGCTGGAAAACTGGGGAGAGAAGGAAATGGAGGAGTTGGGTCATTTCTCTGCTAGCTCATGGACTTCTGTAGCGTCTCCAGCAGAGGTTGCATCTCCTTTTTGTCTCCACCACCGGCCAGATAAGCCCATCACAATTCCAGTGGGTAATTCTGCCCCTGAGCTATGGTGCTGCTTCCCTTCTTCCCTCTAGCATCCACAGCTTTGCAGCTTCCTGCTGTTGCTAGATTCTGGATTGTTCACTGTCTTCTGTTCGGGTTTTCATCACCTGTGTAACAAACAATTCCCTGTAGTATATTCTCTCCATTTCAACAACCAAAGTGATTTCATCTCCCAGTTACATTCTGACTAAACTTGCCCTAAATATCACTCAAGATATCTTCTTTTAACAGTTTTATTTCAACATTATTAGAAATAAAATTCTCGGGATAACAAATCAACCACAGCCATCATAAAGTGCATGATAACTTGGTCAGTCACACTATAAAAACCAGGACCTATTACAAACATTCTATTTATGTTGGTTGAACTTAAAACATATCACTGTAGTGTCGATATAGCCACACAAAATTTCTATTTTTCCTATGTCTTATATTCCACCCTAGATCATTGATAAATGTGCCTCGTTGTACTCACAATTCATTGTAACTGCGCTGATCAATAACTGATTTGGTCTTTAAGAGCTACTGATTTATCCATTATACCATATAGGACTGACTACAGCTTTTAATATTTAGGACTCATGTGATTCTATTTTAATCCACCTCCAAAAAGACTGCCTTTATCACCGGGAGAGCTGAAGTCCCCTCCCCTTCTTTTTGAGAGTCATCAAAGGCGTATCACCAGAAGCTTCAAATCATATGCCCAAGTCTCCTAAAGTGTGTTGAGACTCATACAGTTCAGAAAATGCGGTGTATGCATAGGTGACTTTTCTCAGACTATTATAACCATTTCTACCTTGAACAATAAGAAAAAAGAGCAAGTTTCATCTGTTTTTCTTAATCAACAGCTCTTCCATGATAAAATCGCAAGAATAAAAATCTTATACAGTTCAAACATTTGTATTATTCCCTTTTATAATAAATGTTGCCTCTCTAAGCAAGGATAAAAAATAAAAGAGACATTGTAGTGTCTGTAGTGTAGTGTAGTGATACTTTTCTTGAATGTGTTTGGTATCTGAAAAAACAACCTTCACAGAGGATGAACAGGAAAACAGTGTGGGCAGGAATCTATCGGCAAATGTATTGGAAAAGAATAATTGGATGGCCAATGTAAGGGGATCAAACCTAGGTTATAGAGTGTGGGGTATAAAAGAGATTGTGTTGTTGCAATGCCCATATCTGCTCACTCGTACCTTTAGTGCCTCTCAGCCTATCCATCGCAATCATCTACATTTCTTTGACAGAGGCATTTCTCCTACTACCAGTGCCTGTCTCTGCTGGTGCGAAAGGACGGAAGTGCTAGAAAATCAATGGTACCATCAGTTCATCACATACATAGCACCAAACCAATGATTATTAAAAGTTGGGGTGTAAATGCTTCACCTCACTCCTCCCTGAAGGTCAATCATTTCGGAGGTTCCCCAGCAAATTAATCCACTAACTTTTCAGAGAGACAACCATTTTTTTTATTGGCTGCCTGCCTTTCTTCTTTCACTTCCCATTACCATTCTGGTGGTTCCTTCACTTCCCAAAATAAATACTTGCCTTTGAATCCTCATTCAGGGTTTGTTCCTGCTACAACTGGAAGTGCAGGATACAGACCTTCAGGATGGGATTTTAGAATCGGGTTGTGTGCTGGCCAGGCGATAAGGACTCTATTGCTGGTGATTCAGGAAGGGGAGATATTTCATTATCTGTTCTAACATCACAATTATTCAGACCTTTACCCGTGTTGAATTGGAACAGACACAGGTGGAAGGAGAGTAGCAGCTCATGAAATATCTTAAAAATGTAAGAGTAATGGTAGCGATGGTAACCAAAATGTTGTTTATCCGTAAATGAAATTGAAACGCTGAAGAAAGAAAATGGCAAGCCTAGGGCAGTCAATTACCAGCTCAGGACATGACCAGAAAGCTTCTCTGGTAACATTCGAAGAAATTTTCAGATCCTGCAGTCATAAGGCAAATGGTACTGAAAAGCAGGTCCATTACATGATTAAGAGAAGGCTAAATTCTTACCTTAAACAAGCTCCTTTGACTAGAAACCCAGACCCTTCATAGAGAAGAATACTAAGGTTTGGAAACAGGGACACCTAAGGATGTACTATGACTTTGAAGTCACCTTCCCCCGAACCCTTTAAGTCATCAGAGGTATCCCATTCCTACCTACTTGTAGATGATGCAGAGGCCCAATGTGAGGCATGTCCCTCACGAAACATTTGTCCTCCACAGGGTGATTGGTATTCACCTCCCTACACCAATAATAGAAATAAATATCAGTATGGGTCACCTATGGTGATGTTGTTCCTTCTGTAAGAGGGAAAAATTCTTCACCAAAGGGCCTGCAGGTGGACATGGTGGAATGGATGTATTATATAAGAAAAGACAAACCTACAAGTTGACCATGTTCTCTGATGAACCCAGAGAATGCTCCTGCACTCAAATATTAAATAATATCCCAGTGAGAGGGGCCCCAGCAATTATTGAGAACATTCGTGTCATCTGCCCTTCAAAGGCCAGGGTAGACAGTAGAGGAGGCTGCTACAGAAAGGGCTCCTTACTGTCAGTGGAGATGAGACGATTCCAAAAATTAGTGGCAAAGTGTCAGCACTTAACCATCAGAGGCAAGCTGGATGTAAGCTCTCTAACAAGAATCCAGGGAAATATCTAATAGTCACTGGTTCTTAGGAGTGGAAGAAAAATGCACAGTCCACAAGGGCATTGTTTGACCTATATAAGCAAGAAAACAAAAGCAAGAGCACATGAGCAGAAAGCTGAGGTTATTTACCGCAAGGGAAAAGGCAGGATCCTTACCCTGTGCCCAGATGTAAGTCAGTCCTCAGATCCATAAAACGTAAGTTGAGAGGAAGGATTTTGCAGTATAAAGCATGTGTATTCAGAATGGATTCCCCAATCTTCCTTCTCCAAAAGAACTTACGGCTACTTGAATGTCAGGAAATTGAAAAAAATAGTCACTTCTGGGTATATATTCAAAGAAGATGAAATCAGGATCTCAAAGACTTAGCTGTACTCTCATGTTCATTTCGTAATTATTCACAAGAGCCAAGATTTAGAAATGACAATAAATGCCCATCAGTGAATGAATAAAGAAAATATTATATTATTCTGTCTTTAAAAAGAATGAAATTCTACCATTGTGATAACACAGATGAACTTGGAGAACATTATGCTAAGTAAAATAAGCCAGATGCAGAAAGATAAATACTGTATGATCTCTCTTCTATGTGGAATGTAAAGTGATCAAATTCACAGAAGCAGAGAATAGGATGGTGGTTCAAGGGGCTCAGTGAAGGAGAAGTAGGGAAGTAATGGTCAAGGGATACAAAGTTTTAGTCATGCAAAAGTGAGTCCTTGATCTACCAGACATACAGTGTGACTATAGTTCCCAATACTGTACTGTATTTTATTGTATTTATTGTATTGTACTGAAATTTGCTAACAGGGTAGATCTTAAGTATTTGCATCATGCACACAGACACAGAAGTGGTAACTATCTGGGGTGACAGGTGTGTTAAGTAATCCTGAATGTGGCAGTTTTGTTCATAATATAAATGTATATCGAGTCATCAAATTGTACGCCTTAAACATGTACAATTTTTAATTGTCAGATATATCTCTACTTTAAAAAAAAAAAAAAACAGCTACCTGTCTCAAAACTTATTGGATGAAGGGTCTGAGCTAACATGACACCAGGTCTCCTAAAATATGATTATGGCTCCCTTATCACACCCTATGGAAGGCAGGCTAGCAAAATCCCCACATTGATTTCCTAACCTTCGTCGTGAGATACATAATGTAACACAGGCCAATTAAGAGCCTCTGATATTATATTCTTCCTCAGCCAATACTTTAAATTGGAATCAAAACTGTGTCTTGAGTAGAATGGCGGATATTAGTGCCACCCTCCAACGTGTAAAAGATGCAGGAGTTGTGGTCTCCATTATGTCTGCATTGGTCTCTCTGGTCTGGTCATTGAAAAATTCATGTGGAATATGTTAGATGACAGAATTGTCAGAACCTAACTAAATGGTGGCCCCAGTCACTGCTGTTGTGCTAGATTTGTATTTGTTGGAGCATCCCAATGTGCAAGCTGAGAACCTGATGTTTAGTCACTGACATGGCAAGATAATTAATATCAATCCCTATTGGACAAAAGGAGGATCAGTTTGCATTCACTTTGAATTGACAGATATATACTTTTATTGCCGTCCTTAGGGTCATACTAAACTTCCCCACCCTCAGTCACAATAAAGGCAAAAAGTTGGGAGAGACATTTAATAGATATTGGTGATTTTCCCCCCATTTTTGAAGCCTTTACTTACAAATGTTGGATACCACTATAAATATGAGGGGCTTTAAATAAAGGGCTTTAAATAAATGCCTCAAATTTATATGAATCTCAGCTCTGACCAAAAGGAGATGTGTTATTATTCTATAGCTATTACTATTTATTTAACCATTTCTCTATTTGGGGACTTTCACTCTGTTTCTGAGTTTTTACTATTATAAATTATGCTATAAGAAATATCCAGTGTATAAATAATGATCTTAATTCCTAATATTTTTTTCAGAATGGATTCTCACAAGTACAACTTGCGGACCTGAAAATATGATCAATATAAGTCCTTGATACTTACATCTATTTATACTTTTTCTACAGGTCAATATACTCTTGTAATTTTGTCATCATAACTATTTTATTTTTCAATTCATAAATTAATAATTGATAAATCAAAAATAACAATATTTATTTAAAATAACTTTAAAATAGTTTAAATCAATTACCCTACGCAAATCAGGTATATATACGTATATCAACAAGATTCTTGAAAAAAATAAAAACATCATGTTATGCAAATTATTGGATGTTGTTTAGGCAATTAGGATACAATTTCCAAAAACACTAACATACACGAATTGAGAAAGCGCAGTACTTAAAACAACTTGGATGAGAATTGAAGATAATGTGCTATTGAAAACTGTGATAGATGATTCAAAAATTGGCTGTAATGATGACAAAAATACTGATGTCAAAATTTAAATAGAAGAGTTTGAATAAAATTAGCTCAGAAAATGTTGACAGTATAAAACTATCTTTTCATGGTAATCCATTACTTAATATTTCAAATATATATGCAACTAAATTTAAAGTAAACATAACAGGTAAGCATGTGCTATTTAATCAGGGCTTTTTTTTTTTAAGTATAAATTCAAATTAGCCATGGTGAGCTCCTTCCATTTATGTAGCTGGCTCAGAAATGAAACAGTACCATTTCCCCCAAGAGAGCTGCTCACAGCCAGGATGTCTGTATCAGACAAGTTCAAGAGACACTGTACTATATTTGGAACCACTACCCCCATTTGACTCATAAGCCCTGTTCTACTATTTGATTTGGAATAGCAAGAGCCTTCCTTGATCACGATTTTTGTCTTCAATTTCTCTGCAAATCATTGTTGCTCTGGGTTCCTTTTGACCAATCTTTTTTCTGCCCAATCTACTAGGCACTTCTCTGTATATTTCAAAACTAATGATAAATAGGGTTTAACTTTCCCCAGGAAATGCCTCAAATTTATATGAATCTCAGCTCTGACCAAAAGGAGATGTGTTATTATTCTATAGCTATTACTATGTATTTAACCATTTCTCTATTTGGGGACTTTCACTCTGTTTCTGAGTTTTTACTATTATAAATTATGCTATAAGAAATATCCAGTGTATAAATAATGATCTTAATTCCTAATATTTTTTTCAGACTGGATTCTCACAAGTACAACTTGTGGACCTGAAAATATGATCAATATAAGTCCTTGATACTTACATCTATTTATACTTTTTCTACAGGTCAATATACTCTTGTAATTTTGTCATCATAACTATTTTATTTTTCAATTCATAAATTAATAATTGATAATAAATCAAAATAACAATAGAGTAAACAAATTATTTATCAATTACTTGAAAATACTATGAAGCCAACATTAATTTTTCTCTTTGTATTTAAAGTACAGTCAGGTCAAGTCTTCCAAAACAAAGGAATTGCCAAAATAGTCAAAGAATATCTTTATCCATCCATCCACTGATGGGCACTTAGCTTGTTTCTTTTTTTTTTAAAGATTTTGTTTATTTATTCATGAGAGACACAGAGAGAGAGGCAGAGACATAGGCAGAGGGAGAAGCAGGCTCCCCATAGGGAGCCTATGTGGGACTTGAAGCCAGGACCCTGGGATCATGATCTGAGCCAAAGGCAGATGCTCATCCACTGAGCCACCTAGGCATCCCAGATTGTTTCTATGTCTTGGCTATTGAATAAAATAAATTATAATTATGTGACAAGATAGAAGTCCTAGCTAATTCTACAGGGGCAATAATATTGCAATATATAAATGTGTCGAATTGACATATAGTGCATCTTAGACTTACATGATGTTATATGTTAAATATATTTTAATAAAAAAGCAATAATCACAGAACAGATTTTTGGTCAGAATAAGACCATGATGTCAACAGATCTTTTGAACCTCTACAAATTTCCCTATTAGTAAATACTAAAGCAACTAGAAGAGAGCAACTTCACCCAAGCAAGTTGCAATGGTGCCCCCATGATGCAGAGTAAGAGTGCATGAGGCCAGCCACCAATGGCAGGACACTAGTGTGCTCCGTGAACACCTAGATAGAGTGAAATGAAATACTTTGACATAAACCTAGGAAGAAATATTTAAAAGATATATGAGAAAGATTAGAGAGTTCTTTCAAAAGGCACATGAGGGACTTGAACAAATGAAAAAGACATGTTATCATATATCCCCCACACCACAACTGGAGACAGCAGATCTTCATTCCTGCAAGGATTTAACCCGGACTTCTTCTTTCAAGGATTACCTAACTCATATATATATGGATTGGTAAGGGAATAGTTAATATATTAATTAGTCAAGTGATATAAATAGGTAATATATAGTAGTAAGGAAATATGATATATATATATTATATGTATTGGGGTGTGTATAAGTATATATATCAAGATATGTATATCTGGAGATATGTGTGTATATATATACTTATGAGTGTGTATTCTCTTCCTTTAAATTCTAAAACATTTGGTGGCATCACGAGTCCTGTTGTCTCACTTTTATTTATGGTTCATAGTTTTATGTCTTTTCTCCTAAACTAGATGGAAAGAATATCAAAGGCAAATGAAGTGCTTAGCATTACCAATCCCTACTCCCAACTCCACTTTCACAGCTCCAGACTTAGCAACGTGCACATATAATCCATACAGTTTCCAGAAATACGTTAAACCTAACAATGCTGAGAATCACGGACCTGCAGTTTACAATTTCTTTGACTCTATTGTTTAAGTACAAGAAGCAATAGGTATGCTCTGAAGTGGAAAACAGAACAGTCTGTAAAAGAAAAATAAGGAAGAGGAAGAGACAGAGGGACCCTCCAGCAGTCATTTCTCTTGTAAAATGTGGCCTCATCAGAGATGAATAAGTAATCCTTACATTAATCCTCGTGGAGAGTGGTCATTTTGTATTTTCAAGAGCATCATCTTTTCCCACCACGATGTTAAAGTAGTCAATGCTATTATGGTTTGAGTGGTCTTTGTTGATAGAGTCACAAGTGAAGAGGCAGAGAAGACACTGCAGTGAAAGAGTAATTGTGAATTACAAACCCTGACTTAAAAAACATTTGTGGTAAAAATAAAAACCATACACAGAAGAATGCCTTAGGAGGTGTTGTGGCTTAAGAGAGAGAAGTCAGGCCCAAAGTGAACTAGGATTTTATTGTAAATCTGGTTTCTGATGTTTTCTAGGTGTCTATGATTCGGCAACTTACTTAATCCTTCTCCTTCACATCTGTAAAATGGGATTTATGGAGAAATTATAGTGTATTGCCTGGTATACAACCATTTTATCACAATCACGATAGCTTTAGTTGATTCAAAGTCCTTACTTTGCTGAAAAAGCATGTAATATTAGATACAATAAATGATGGCTATTATTATTGTAAAATAATTGTTTTATCATTAAAGTTCTAACTTTAAAAAGGTTTTAAATTAGGGATGCTTTGTTGGCTCAGTGGTTGAGCATCTGCCTTCAGCTCAGGGCGTGATCCTGGAGTCCTGGGATCAAGTCCCACATTCGGCTCCCTGCATGGAGCCTGCTTCTCCCTCTGCCTGTGTCTCTGCCTCTCTCTCTCTCTATGTCTCTCATGAATAAAAAAATCTTTAAAAAAATTTTTAAATTAAAAAACAAAAATAAATAAATAAAAAGCCTTAAATTGTAGAAATACCATACCAGGTATTTTCTTTCCACTATAAGGAGACATAAATAGTAGTATCAGTTAATACTATAAAACATCCAAAATTAAGAGGTATTATTTAAAAACTGACATTCTTAAAAAAAAACCTGACAACAACGTACATATGGAAAATTAGGTATATATGTTAGAGATTTATTGTTTATCGAATCCACTAGAATCACCATAAATAAATTTCTATATATGTGTGTCTCGCATATTTTCTTGTGTAGCCGCTTACAAAATGCTTTGGATTTAAAATTCCTAAAATTAGGTTCATTTACTATTCATTTGGTTGACATTTTAATGTGATGCTTAGGGTTAATTTAGTAATCTCTCCTATCAAAGCTATGTTTATAACCTTTAAACTAAACTTTTCTAAAAGTATTCTTTACAAATAAGTTTTACATGTTTTCAAAAAGAGAAGTCAAATCTTTATAGGTTTGAATGGAATTGGAACTCTGAACAGATATCATATGAATGGCTTAGACATTTTGTATTTTCCTCCAGAATTGTGTAACTCATCATTCATCCAAGTATCTCACGACACAGGGTAACAACCCGTATTATGAAATGTAACAGTGAAGAGCAAGTTATATAAGGCATAAGCTGGTTGGTAGCATATATATATATGAAAATGGTTTTCAAATCCTTAGGTTTCTCGTATCTCAGTCTGCCATTTACTAATACAAAATAAAAATCAAAGCAGCGTGCAGAGCCAAAAAGAGACAACCCCAACGTCCTGTGAATGCATTATCGACAGGTGGAACTACAATAATCTGATATTTCACTTTAAAACTATTAAAAGTCATGAGTTACCTCTAAGGCACCCCTAAGAATATGAAACTTCTGGTAAGTAAGTAATCAACCACAGCAGGAAAGAAAAAATTCCTTTGGCAAATACGACAGAGCGTAAATTCAGATTTTTTAACATCACGGTAGAATGTCTAAATAACCTCTCTAACCTTGGTGTCTCCCTACAGTTCTTCTCCAAAACGTTCTCATTGTGTTTCATGAAAAAGGTCTTTTCTGCATTATTGTTAGTGTGTGGTGTTTTTTTGTTTTTTTGTTTTTTTTTTTCCCTTTACTCCTCTGAAGCCTACCCTTCTCTGATGTATTTCCTCCTTTTCCTTGAAACTTTCCAGATAATTGCAACTCACCGTGATTCCTCCTTTTATTTATTTTTGTAATTAAGCTTTCTATTTTAATGCCAGCAACATACAGTGCTATATCAGTTTCAGGTGTACAAAATACTGATTCAACAATTCTATACACCATTATTCAGTACTCATTATGATTAATATAATTTTGATCTTCCTTTTAAAATATAATATTTCTAGATTAATTTTGTTACTCATACTTGTATGAAATGCTCATTTTTTTCTGTTTCCTTGCAAGGTGCAATATTTATTTTTTTTCAAGATTTATTTAACTATTTTAGAAGGAAAGAGAATGCAGGATGGGAGAGGAAGAGAGAGAGGGATGGAACCTCAAGCAGACTCTTTGCTTTTTCAAGATTTATTCATTTATTTTAGAGGGAGAGAGAATGCAGGATGAGAGGGGAAGAGAGAGAGGGATAGAACCTCAAGCAGACTCTTCACTGAGCGCAGAGCCCGATGCATGGCCTTGATTCCATGACCCTGAGATCATGATCTAAGCCAAAACCAAGAGTCAGGTGCTCAACCACCTGGAGCCCCCCAGGTGCCCCTACAATATTTATTTTTAGAAGATTGATTATATAGGTTGTAATATCTTCTATGTTTGTCTCATTGGTCATTTAATTTTTTAAAAAAAATCTTACTATCCCTGTCTCCACACTATGTTATATTGTTCTTTGAGACAAGGACATTTTTACAACATGGTTGCTCATATTCTCTATAGCCTATAGCACAAGTTCTCAGATCTAACAGATTTTAAACATGTTTGTGTACATATTTGTTGATTACCAATTATGTAAGCTTTAGTCATTGATAAAAATGGTCAGAAAAAAAAGTGTTAATTGGATAGGTTGGGGTTTCTGTTTTGTTTGGTTTTAACAGAAGGTAATATAGCTTTACAAAGTATATTTAAATGCAGGAAAGTATATCATATTGCAGAAAATTTTAAAAAGCATAGAGCCCATAAAATATCCCTTCTTGCACTCTGTGTATATCAAAGCGTTTTATTGTTTCCAGTCTTTAAATATCATATGCTTATTTCTACTCCAATTTTTTCTAAAATACTCTTATAATTGTAACTATGAAGGATTAATCAAGAGAGTAAAATGTCAACATCCCTCACACTCTAATAGAGTAAGGGGAAAAGGCAATATAAAGCAATAATTAGTTGAAATATCTTTAATTTGACATTTCTCAGAAGCCTGACTGTGCTAAAAGTGCGAGAAATATTCCCTGATTCGAAGGAAGATAACAGTGGCAACACAAACTAGACTAGGGTAAATGAACAATATGTGGTATAGAAAGAAAGAATTATGGGGATGGAGAGGAGAGAGTAAGTCCTCAGAATATTCTGTGACTTAAGCTAAGTCTTGATAAAGGGTAAACTTGGTTCCCATTTGTCAAGCTGTGGTATGATCCTTATGTTTTGATCAATATGTACACTTGGTCTTTGCAATAATTAAAGACAAACATAGTTACAGTCATATCTGGGGGGAGGGACAAATGATATATTTGAACTGATCGGAACAAACTAGAACAATGGCTGGACGGGAGCACCTGCAAGAGAGAGAAGACATGACATAATAGGAGGTTGGGCACTTGGGAAGTGTACACAGGTTATATACATTTGCCTTCACAAGAAGAAAACAGCAGCTAATTACTAGGATTTCTCCCAAAAGGTATATTCTGGTAAGACTGTTTGCAATATAAGGGGCTTTGTCTCAGGACTAAGAGAAAGCAAGAGAGGCAGTGAATTGTCCTCCTCTCATTGCATCACGGGGCATCCAGGCAAGTGCGGCATCTACAGTGATTGAACTATCATAGCTGGCTTGTGAATGACTTTAGTCTTTTTAAAGTCCTTTAAGTGTGCCAACCAAAAATGGCATTATTTGAAAGCTTGTTATCAATAGAACTAAGCTGAGGGACACCTGGGTGGCTCAGTGGTTGAGCGCCTGCCTTCAGCTCAGGGTGTGACCCCGGGGTCCTGGGATCGAGGCCCACATCAGGCTCCCTGTGTGGAGCCTGCTTCTCCCTCTGCCTATGTCTCTGGCTCTCTCTGTGTCTCTCATGAATAAATAAATAAAATCTTTAAAAAAATAGAACTAGGATCGTTGAGGATCACGAATTTATATTAATAGAAGCAAGGGTGGAGGGACTTCCAGGCTGAGGCAGTGCCCTGAGTGAAGGTATAAGTTTTCATTAACACTGCCAAATATGCAGACCAGCAGACTCTTTGAAGGTTAAATTTTACAGGTTGTCTGTAAGATCATACAAAAAATATATATTTTTTTAATTTTCTGAGATAAAAGAAAAGTCCTAACTGTTCATAAATACTATCTGTGTGTAATTATGAGAAACCACCCTACCAATGATTAATATGATGAAAGATTATAGAAATTTATTTTAAGTTGTACACATGGTATATATACAAGAAATATAAGAATATTATTTTCCCACAGGAATAAAATAAAGGTGAAGATCTTAGACCTCTAGTACCAAAAGGTATATTGTAGCAGGAACGAAGTGATGCCAAACTAGAAACAGTTTAGATCAGTGTGTTTTAACCCTTCCCAGGAAATAAGTGGGGAGGATGGAAGGAGCAAAGAGAATATTTGGAAGTAAGTTGCAGGTGTTAGATGTATAAAAGCAGAGCCAAGTGGAGCATGTCAGTGATGATCTTACTGTTATAGCCACGTCTAAGTATTACCTGGACAGTTACAAGTGGTGTCAATAAATCAATGCATTCTGGGGTTCTTGGCAGCCTCTGAATCTTTTTTATCTTGTTCATCTTCAACAACCAGCTGATTCTCATATTCCAGACAAGAGAAGATGAAGGTTTACTGGTCATGATGAACAACAGCAAAATACAAACTTTCCGTAGGAATCTGGGACTCTCCTCTTATTAACCGCCACATCATGGGTAATCTGTCCTTATCTTATCAATTCAAAGTTCACTTCCTCAGTGTGACACCTGACTAGGTCATGGTATCTTGCAAAATGAACTCTAACATTCCTTTCTTTCCTTTGCATTATCTATTACAGTTGCAGTTATATTTTAGGTGGCTATTTGACTAATGTCTTACTATGGCTTTAATCTATACACTCCTTGAGTGTAAGAAACATTATTTTTTTTGGTTACCATCACATGTAACACCCAATGCAGAAGCAGATATACAGTAGATACACAAATACTTTTGAGCCAAAGAATAAACGAAGAAGCGCAATTACATGAGAAACATTTGTACATTTTTTTACTAAAATATAATTAACATATATTAATTTCAGTCATACAATATAGTCTATACATTTCTCAGTGATTGTCAAGATAAATGTACTCTTAATCCCCCTTTTCTATTTCGCCCATTCTCCCATCCTCCTCTCCTCTGGCCTCCTTTTTTTTTTTTAATGTCTAAATTTTTCAAATGATAAATTATTAAATAAAATTGTAAGTACAAATCTCTCATAATCAGAATAGGAGTTGAGAGTGTGATCAGAGATATCCGTTTCACAGATTAGCTTTTATTTTTATCTAAACACTGTATTTTTGAGCCAGATGTGATTTTAGCCTTATTTAAATAAAAGTGATATTTCATATTATGCATGTAGTTTCAAAATAAAATATTTGCCATACACTCAAGAGTCTAAAAATAGGAATGTGGCATAAGAGAAAATGATTATGAACATAATTTGAAAATTTTATGTCCAGATTTAAGGTAATGGAGAAGGAAAAGAACATTAGCAAAGAAGATAGGAAAGAAGTATTCAAATAGTTGAAACAAGAACAAGGAAAAATTATAAACATCACTGATCAGAGAGGAAAAACTTGAGGTCTGATTAGCTTCATATAAAGGCAAAGAAGTGTTTATTGAACACATACTACATGCTGAACACTTTTCTAGTACTTTTCATATGTCCTATGTCTCATAATCCATCAAGAACATCAAAAATTGTATTATCATTTTGTCTTTTTTCATAGGAGGGAACCACTTCTCAGAAAATTTAAACAATGTTCCTGCTGCTATAGAGCAAATAGACTACGAAATTCAAACTCAAACTCAGGTTCTGTTGGAGCTCACTATCATGTTCATTCTACTGCATCTCTTTTTGAAGATTTTACAGTTCGATAAATTTTCAAAAATTTTGATAAAGTTCTTATCAACTCCTGTAAGAACAGTATTTCCAGAATAGGATAGAAACTGCTATGTCTTTGGGAATCCATAGGAAAAATGGATGCATCAACAAAATAAAATTAACTTTATGGGTACTAGGAAAAGAAAGGGCCTGTGGCTAGTCCTTTCCTGTTAGGAGAGTTCAGGGGAGTGAGTAACCCTTGCCAGATCTCCTTCATAAATATGTTATTGACCTTGATTCAGCCTCCCTTATTAACATGATATAATATTTATATAGAAAAGAGAAGTTCCTGGGGCACCTGGGTGGCTCAATCAAGCGCCCAACTCTTGATATTGGCTCAGGTCCTGATCTTGGGGTCCGAGGATCAAGCCCCAAGTAGGGCTGGCACCAAGCTCTGTGCTCAGCAGGGAGTCTGCTTGAGATTCTCTCTCCTTCTCCCTCTGCCCCTCCCCCCGCTCCTGCATGTGCTCGCTCATTCGCTTGCTCTCAAAAATAAATAAATAAATCTTTAAAAGAAAAGTGAATTTCTTATCTGGTAAATGGCCCCATCAGGATATATCTCAATGGCCAAGACTGCAATATTTAACATTAACATAGTGTTGTTGATTTATGCCACAGAAGCTACTTGGGGAATTGGGGTTAGTTGTGTAATAAATAGTGTATATAACAGAGATTTTTTTCCCCAAAAATTGAAGTGGATCTCTCTGTGAACAAAAATAAACTAAGAAGGAGGAAAGGGGACACTTTTGGATGTTGCCTGAGGGTTTCTGTCTTCCCCTGAAAAGATTGTTTTGGCTGTATTTGAGGTGTACTGGCACCACCTGAATCATAGTCAAGATTGGTGCTGGGTAGTAGCTAGGTTCCTGGGAATTTGCTCTGACAACCTATTGTGCTAGAGAAATCAAGAGAAACATGGAAAGGAGTGAGAATATTGGCAAGAGGGGATGTGACAAGAGAAATATAATGGTTCTGCTTCCCATGATCAGATAGATACATGCAAGTGAAGCACCTGTAGACCATTCAATGTATTTAAAGAAAATCCATTAGGCTGGCCTTTCTTCTTTATACTTTAAGCTATTAGGCACTTCCTACTGAGCAATCTTAACCTCTGTCTATATGTGTAAGCCTCTTAAGCTGGACTAACTCACTTGGGCAATTGAGTTTATTAACTTAAAATTAATTGTTGAATGCGTGTATACATAAAGCCTTCCAGCAGACTTCCAGAAATAACTCACTTGCTATCAATCTGTAATTCCGGCACTGAAATTGATTTTTAGAAATAATATCTTCAGGTAACTCATATTCTCTTAATGCACAATTTAAGCCCTTGAAGGTATAACTTTCAAAAATCTCAGGATCAATTTGCTTTCATGATCAAACAACTAACCTTTCTGTGAGACAAAATGGCATTCCAGCAGTGTGAGACAGATGCACGCCCAAATACCCTACATAGTAAACAAGCTTATACACGGCAGGCACATTGCCAAATTCTGGCCACAGCAATGTGATTTTTGACCTTTAGTGGTTTATAGAAAAGTGAACTCCACTTACTCACTGCTAACCGGTCTCTTCTTCATTGTTTGAAACCATTAATCAATTTTAAATTTAAACTCCCTGTATACTAAATTTCCTCTTCCTACTACTTCCCAGCTATGCATTATGTATAAATGTTGACATCTGAAAAACACCTCAATGACAGAACACTGTACCCAATTCAGAGCATGTGCCTTTGTGGCTTATTATTTGGGGCTAATATTTAAAACAACTGTTATTTTGTATAGTACTTTAATATGTGGAATGTCTCTCCTGATGTACAGGTAAATGGACAATTTTCTGAATGTCTACTTTAACTGCTGCAAGAGAATGACTCCAGGGTCCCAAAAGTGAATTTGGCACCTGTCACATAACTTCTGTATCGTAGGAGACTATCTTTAATGGCCCTTGTAAATTTAGTGAAATATCCACCCAGAAACTTTGCATGACAACAATAAACATGGTAAAATATCTTATATTCTAACAATAATTCTAATTATATTGGTACTTTTTAATATTTATCATGGCTAATTATTTTATAGAGTATACAAATCCTATCTACAAATACCTTAAAAATAGACACCTTTGCTGTTAAGTTTTAAAATAAGATTGAGGTATAGACAGATACACACGCTATTTAAAATTAAGATCGCTCATAAAATGGATTCACACTGGTTCAGAACATCTTTTGTCGCAAGCACGGATTGTGAGTTATAATGTATTCTAATTTGTGTGTAGGAAATGTAAGAGACACTGGTCTATAACAGCTTATCCTCAGGTCAGTTGTCATTTTTTGCACAGAGTATAGTTAATCCTATCAACTAGATCTTCATTACAAGGAAGCTAAAACTTTTATGAGCCTGAGATGGAATTCTGCTTGTATAACATTTGTGATCACAGCAAACTGATTACAGTGTCTTCACAAATCCCCGGACTCATTAATCTCAGAATTTGAGAGATTCGAGAAACTAGTCCAACCTCTCATCTATGGAAAGAATCCTCTCCATAATAATGCAAACAAATGTCACTCAGCTTCTACTTTAGTCCTTTCATGTCAAAAAAAATCACCAAGTCCCAAGGAAATTTTATTAATTTGTGGGACAATTCTAGTGGGTAAAGAGCACTGGTTCTTGTTAGCGTTCAGGAATCCGTATCCTAGTAATTTTGCAATTTGAATGGTTCTAGGTCATTGGGTAACAACACTTGAATCTAGCTTCTCCATTTATGAAACACCCGATATACCTCAGCTACCTCCCCCTCTCTCTCCCTCCCTCTCTTCCTCTCCCTCCCTCTCTTCCTTTACCTGTTACTTGTTATCTTTAGAACCTATTTAATAAAGAGTCATCTTGGTCTCAACGCTCACAGCAGACCCAATTCACAGTCTTAGAAAACCACAAACTAACTGGCTCTTTAATGTAAAACCAGCAGTTGTCGACTACACGTCTTTACAAAACCATGTTTCAATCCTGCTCCTATCTTTAACAATAACATATGATGATTAGTTAAATATTTATACTATAATTTTAGGAAAGAGTATTACAATTATAGGGGAAAAAAGCCTATGGACAGAGCAATATACTGAATGGGCTGATACTCATTCACAATTGGGGCATTCATGACAGGTCTATTGACCTGTAGATAATCAAGTATTATTATTTGTGAAAATATTCAAATATTAACAGTTGACAAATTAAGTATCTATTTTTTTGAACACCCTCTATATTGCAGGCATCTTTCAGATGGTGGGGATATAAAAATGAGCAAGAAATCCTAGGGCCTATCAGGGATAGTTAAAATCAAACAGTGACAATACATATAAGTGAGACAAGAGCGATTAGTGGTCCTATGGGAAGCAAGACCATCTGACCTCATCTTTGGAAGACAGAGGATTCTTACAACAGAAATATTCAAAATTAATGAAACATAAGGATGGATGTGTTAACAAATTGAATTGAAAGAAGAAACACCTTTTGGCGGGAGAAAAAAAATCTGTATGAAAACTAATGATAATGTATTTTGTTAGATGAACACAGTAAAGGTCTTTGGGGCTAGAGCATGGGAGAGGATGCTGGAAACCCTGGAGGGACAGGAAGGAGGTCCAAATGAGGGGGGCATATACTCCAAGTTAGAGGATAGACTTCATTAGGCATTGTTAAACATTTAATCTTTGATAAATTCATATGTAAAATTAAAAAAAAAAAACCCTTTCCTTTCAATGGTACTAAATCATGAATGCGATCAGTATTATATGATAGCTTCATTGGTTGTTTGAATGGCTTATTCATGTTCTTTGTCCATTCAGCTATTGCATCGCTCATCGTTTTCTTATTGATTTTTCAGAAAGAGAGATGAAGGGATATCAACTTTTCTTAAGAGAATTTTAAACAGCCCACGAAGAGCCAGCCCCTCCCCAGACAGCCTGGGCCTCCCGGAGGACCCTTGCTTGGGCCCCAGGAATGAAGATGGCCAACTGAGGCCGAGGCCTCTCTCGGCAGGGCAACGAGCAGTGTGTGTGCATGAGGACCAGCTCCAGGCCCCTGCAGCTGCAGCGCTCCCCTGTCCTCAAGCGGAGGCCGAAGCTTCAGGCACCCTCCTCTCCAAGCCTCGGATCTGGCCCTGGAACCCAACCTCCACCCCCACAGCCTACAGAGCCCTCCAGCCCCGAGCCAACCTCCCCCTCCCCAGCCACAGACCAAAGTGACGGCGGCCCCAACCCCTGATCCCTCTCCTTTTCCTGCCGCATGAGATTATTTTCTTAAAAAACACAAAGGAAAAAAAAATTATTTTGTTAATTTTCAAAAATTGCTGACTAGAAATTTTATAATTATATAAGTACATTTATGGCTTAATTTTTAACATGCACACACAGTAGGATATATATAAAACTATGTGCATAATTAAAAGTTATTAAGTCATAAATGTACTTGTATAATTATAAATATAGAGTAATATATATAGACAGATAATCAACTGTAGCTATCAGATGGATAAATGAGTGGAGGGCAACCAAATTGAAAGCAAAAAGGCTAATTGGGTATTTGTTGAAGTCGTCTGTAGGTTAATGGAAGGGATCATTTATAACAGAAATAACTGGAATCATTATTAAAGGTAGGTTGTTGAACTAAAACTAGAAGCTTTGCTAAGCCCATGTTTTGGTAAGAAAGGACATAACAACTAATGCCAATAGTTTCCACACGGAAGAAGGAAATTCTTCATTGAGTCATTATGTAATCAGAAATGTGTATCTTCATGCATTTACTTGCTACAAAAAGCCTATGGGATTGAGACTACATACTGTATTTTACAGATGAAAAAACTAAAGCTCACAAAAGTTTCATGACTTTTTCAAAGTCACCAAAGGCCAGGAAATAACAAAGGTTGCTTTGGTTCCAATCTAAAATTGATTCCAACATGTAACAGGAAAAAAGAAAGAAAGGGAAAAGAAAAGAAAAAACGAAAAAAAAAAAAAGAAAGAATTGGAAAGGTACCCAAATGTGAACAAAGAGATTAGACAAAGCAAGTTAATCATTTGAATCACTGTTGGTTGGAAAAATTAAGATTCAGAAATCCAACAGAGAGAGCTCAATGTCAAAAGCATTACCTAAACATAAATTTTCAGGAAAGAATTCTCAGGAGGTTCGAAAGTCAAAGCACTAGCAAGCAGTCCAGGAAATCAGTGCCATGGGCCTTATAATGCCTGTTAGGCGTAAATCAAAAGAGAACAATGACCAAGTACATAAATGAGAGAAATGTGACCCAGAAATGTGGAAGTAAAACCTTAAACCTTAAGCAAAAGGAGTGCCGTGAATTTATAATGGGAGAAGATTTGATGGTTTGAGAAATTAAATGTGTAGTCAAAACCAACCAAAGCTGCACAGATCAAATGTGCCGTAAAAGCTTTGCTGGGCATAAACAGCTCAGACCTATGGAAATACCCTCGTGACCAGCTTAAAATCTCAACCGGAATCACTTCTTTGAGTTATAGCATGGCTAGTTTGCAAATAAGACATCTTGGAGGGATAACGTATTAGCCTACTCCTAACAACCAGCACAGTCTAGTTTGTCAAAACTAAAATGAACAAAAACTTCCTTGGATGATGAGGAAGAAATGAAAAACCGTTCTTCAGAGACAGTTTTCAGATTTATATGGGAAAAGCATTCATGAAGAATGATGACCTGACTATCCTTTATGCCTATGTCCCAAGAGCCAGTTCCTTACATAGCATCTTCAAAAATTTCTAGGGAATGTATCAGTTATTTATAACATAACAGTCAACTAAACAGGTCAGGGAAGATTCCTTGTACATATCCTTGTAATTAAGAGTGATTCTTCCTTAACTAAGATCCTGGCTCACATAATGCTCATTATATTTCATATTTCAAATTGTAGATGAATCGAGAATTAATTGAGTAATACTGTTGGACTATAAGAGCGATAAGCAAGAAAGAGAACACACAAGAACAAACCCAGGAGATCGCTCTCTGATTCGTATTAATAATCTAATTTATTAGTTCCAAGCTATTAGGCTATTAGAGGCCCTACGGAAAAATAAAGATTTTTTTCAAGTTGGCTAGGGTTATTCAATATATGACCCTCTCAGCAACGGTCCTTGGACATGATATACATTAGTTCATAGTTTTATCACTGTATAGCCAAGGAACAAATATTTACTAATCTTTTCATAGACTTCAAATTAGCATACTGGCCTAGGGCTTATGATTAATGAGAAGTGATCTGAAAAACCCTGCCACGGATAATTAATATTGAAAAGTACGATCCACCAAATTAATAATGCATTTCTGCCAACCACTAATAATCATTTATACCAGATGTAGCATCTCTGCAATAACAAACTGCTGAAATGTTCTAAGCTTCTGAAGGGGTTTGTTTGTTAGGATTTAAAAATAAATTGGTATTTGTTTAAATAAATATAGATTAACAAATTTCTGAATCTCCTACCTGCAATTTTAAGTTCGTTCCTTATAAGTAATCTAGATTCCATTAAAACAATGCTCTGCAAGCACACAAACTATCATATATCAAAGTTACTATCTACTCTGACTCAGAGACTTCAAGTCAGCTTCATAATAGCAGATTATCAAATAATAGTAAGAAGCCTTTTAGAATGATGGTTGGGCAAAAGTTATCAAAAATTCAACTAAAATATATACTCTTAAGAGATATATATGACATATCTATGAGGTTAAATAAATCTTGAAAGCCGTTTTCTAAATCATTGATGCTTCTACATGTGAAATATATCTATTTTTGTTTTTTTTTCAAATTGATGTCCAGAACTTGTCTCTATTCACACGTGTTGTTATAATCATATACAAATGATTTTCATATATATAAATAATTCTCACCTGCACAAAAGGACCTTGCCATTTTTACCTACAAAAAAATGGCAACTTTGTATGCTTAAGCCACCCTCTGCTCCATGTCATATGAATATATTCTCTTATTTGTTTAAATTTACTTGTGTAGCAGCATATTTTCCCAAAGTCACAGTTTTTTGGTTTTTTTTTTTTGTTTTCCTTTTTCAAGTTTTTTCTTAAACTCCAGTTAGCATACAATGTAATATTAGTTTTAGGTGTAGAATTTAGTGATTCGTCACTTACATACAACACCCAGTACTCATCACAGTAAGTGCCCTCCTTAAGGCCCATCACCCAGTTACTCCATCTCCTCACCCCTAACTCCCCTCCAGCAATCCTCAGTTTGTTCTCTATAGTTAAGTCTTTTTATGGTTTGCCTCTTTCTTGTTTATCCCCTTATGTTCATCTGTTTCACTTCTTAAATTCCACGTATACATAAAGTTATATATTTGTCTTTCTCTGATTGACTTATTTCACTTAGCAAAATATGTTCTAGCTCCATTTATGTCCTTGCAAATGGCAAGGTTTCATTCTTTTTTTGGTTGTTGAATAATATTCCTAGATATAGATATAGATATAGATATAGAAGTCATATATAATGATAAAGAAGTCATATATAATATTCCTGTATATATGGATAAAGAAGTCATATATATATAAATCATATATGTCCATTCATGAGTCAATGGACATTTGGGCTCTTTCCATAATTTGGCTATTGTTGATAATGCTGCTATAGACATCAGGGTGCATATATCCCTTCAAATCAGTATTTTTATATTCTTTGAGTAAATACCTAGTAGTGCAATTCCTAGATGGTAGAGTAGTTCTATTTTTAACTTTTTGGGGAACCTTCATACTATTTTCCAGAATGGCTGCACCAGTTCACATTCCCACCAACAGTGTAAGAGGGTTCCCCTCTCTCCACATCCTCTCCAACATCTATTGATTCTTGTGTTGTTAATTCTAGCCACTCCAATAGGTGTGAGGTGACATCTCATTGTAGTTTTGATTTGTATTTCCCTGACAAAGACTGATTTTGAGAAGGAAACAACAAAACTAAAAGGCAACAAACATTCAGAATGGGAGAAGATATTTGCAAATTACATAATTGATAAAGGATCAGTATCCAAAATATACAAAAGACTTATAACACTCAATACCCAGAAAACAATCCAGCTAAAAAATGGATAGAAGACATGAATAGACATTTCCCCAAGGAAGACATACAGATGGCCAACAGATACAAAGTCAGAGTTTGACCATAGAAGAAAATTGTCTCTGTAAGTAATTCGATAAATAAATGCTTAAGTGTTACTCCAAAAATCTTAAAACTAACTTTCAAAATTTCTAAACCTAGTTCGAATGAGAAAATCTGAAAAAACAATCACATTATTATTAATTTCTTAGATACATTATCTTCTCATCATCTCCAAATTTGTTCCTATCCGCAATATATCCAAGATTTTCTTGGTGTTTCTTTCCCTTTTTTTTTTTTGTTCTTAGTGATTCTTCCACTTTGATTCCAAAACTCTGGGCCATATTAGTGAGTGAAAATTAATCCGTCCCTCTTCCTTTTCAGGAATCATGTAAAAAAATAATATTTAATAACAGTTCTGATTTTTATTCCTTTTCTATAACAATGTTTATATATGAATCTCAATATCCAGTGTGCCCAATAAAAGCATCTATCATTTAATAAGTTACATTAAGCATCAGCCTTTCATAAATCTTTATTTATTCTGCTATGGATTTAATAAAAGATAACATATGTTTATAAAAAAAATAAGTACCTAATTCTTCAGGAGGACCTAAACCAACTCATTGCTTTAGGCTAGTTTGCTTTTTATTCACTAAATAATTCTTCCAGCAGTGATTTGTGCTATATTTTTTTGCAGTACATCATTACATGGGGGAAAAAAGGAGAGTTGTAGTTATATAGTTTTGATGCGTAAGGAAATTTATTTTCAGTCTCAAAATGGCATCATTTTTTAAGGGGTTTGACCTATCATGAGCTTAGTGAAATACACAATATGCACATTATCTCTAAAAAAAATTATAAATTATACACATAATTATATACAAAAATGTAAATATGTATTTGTAACATACTTTTATATATAAATATATAATTAAAATAATAATTCTATAGTTTATAATTGTTTATTTTAGAGATACTATGTATTTCTAATGCCATTATATATTCCTAAGAAAAACTGCTTAGTTAGATACATGTATAAGAAACCCACTTAAGTTAGCTGAAGCAAAAATATACAAATATGCTATTGGGATATTTTGAGTATTCATGGAATCTAAGACGAAGGAAAATATAGCCAGTTTCAGGAAGCCTGGAAATAAGATTATAAAAGCTATCAGGAATGGAAGCTTTTCTTTCTTGGCCCATTGTCTTCACTTTTTTCCTCTTAGCATACAGTGTTTGCTTCCCTTCTCTGTCTATGGGCCAAACATCACTGTCCAAGACTCATGCCATATGACTTTACATTACACTGTGTGTGTTTTGGGGTGCATGTCTATAAATATTAAAGTATCTTATTATGGATATTGGCATTTCAAGTGAGCATTCTGCTATGGTCATCAGATGGATATAAATCTAGATTATAGCGATGCATATAATTCATCACAGAAGTCACGTGGCATATAATACCCATATCACTAGAGAGAAACAGACAGGTAAGCAAATGTGTAAACAGATCCTAGAAAAGTCAAGTAGATACAGAAGCCCATGGATGAGATATATAAATCTGTTTTTATTTTTAATTATGAATATATATACCAGATAAAATTTCTTTGTAACCTTACAAATGTTCCAATGAAAAAATTTAATAAAAATACAAAGTTCAATATGCCAAGTT
The DNA here is from genome assembly GCF_048164855.1 of Canis lupus baileyi. NCBI lineage: Eukaryota > Metazoa > Chordata > Mammalia > Carnivora > Canidae > Canis > Canis lupus. The sequence continues at coordinate 57,524,386 of NC_132852.1, forward strand.
AGCTTTTTTTTCCAAGTTAGCTTTTTAAAGATATTTGAACTATATGTTTTCAAACATGTTTTCATAATAATTTGTGATGCTTTTAAGTAAAATATTGTTAAAATATGAAAATACCATTGAAAGAATTTTTAAAACAAAATATGGCATTTTGTTGCATTTTAAGTAGCATTCTTGTAGTAGGCTGTTGCTAGATTTCAAGAGAAAAATTCTTTTTTATGTTCCTAGAAAGGCAAATCTGAATGAATCACAATCATTATAAAATTGTAATCACTTAATGCACTTTTCTTAGACAATGCACTTAATGATGATTTTATTGGCTAGAATTCTTTGTCTCTGGAATGTGTCTCTAGATATGTTTACCCTCTAATAAATCCTATTTATCAAATGGTTATGTTTTCACAGTTTCTATTATGAAAATATAAAGTCTGTTTTCAACTATCTATTCAATGTTAGTTGATTATCTTTTATTAACTGTTTAAATTATTTTATTAACTTTTATCTCTTTAAAAGTTTTTTTTTAAGTGAGGTTTTCTCCAACAATGATACCACAATCAAAACATTTTCTTTTTTTCAAAGCTAACGTTAAACTATATCTTATATATTTCTTCAAACATATTCAATTGATATTTAAGTTATATTCTCTTCATATTGTTTTTGACATAGAGAAGCAAATGACTCAAGTGTGGGGGATACTGGGACAATTAATTGTATCTAAATAAGTTTTAAGAACAGTCTTCAAATATCAGATGGCTTGATCAAAACCTTTTCTGATCATTTGAAATTTTTAAAAAACATACAAAATTATGTACTTTGCAACATGTATTACTTTAAAAATAGAGTTTTAAAAATGTTTCAAATTTATTTTCCTTGAAAAAAATTGGTACATTACAAGGTGATAATCTTGCCTCTTAGAAATTTATCTAATCCATCATACTAGCAAAATAATGCAGCTAATAATTCAACTACTGCTTCAGAACTTACTCTGTACCAAGCAACATATTAAATGCAGGTATCATCTCATTTAACCCCCCATCAATCCTATGGATTAATTATTGTTATTTCCTTAGCATCACCACCCATCTTTTAATAGAGCAGGAAGCAGAGGTTCAGAGAGTTTAAGGGTAGTGCGCACAACCACTCTGCCAAGCAATACAGCCGAGGTTCTAACTGGCTGACTTTCTCTGGCCAAAGTTCTCTAAGCTTCCTGTTAATGAGAACATCCTGAGAGTATATCTGACTGGGGGCCTGCCAACATTGATGAGCCTGGAATGTGGAAAAATACTCTATTGTCTGAGAAATTATTGCTGAAAATTCCTCCTTTGGGCTAAGGTATTTCTTTATTGCTAAGTCAGTCCTCCTGAGGATAAAATAGGAGTTTATGAGTTACTAATAATGTGAATTAACACATTGCTTTCTAAGTGACAAAATCTGTCAAGATCCTTGTGAAAGTGAAGACGTTGTCAAAGGAGGAAAGGCAAGTAAATCAGAGCACTTACAAGGAAAAAGTGGCATTTTAGGGGAATAGATTTTAAGACTAAAAATTCTCTTTTACGTCTATTCATCGATCATGATATTTACGTGGACAAAATCTCAATCTAATGATTGACTCATGTAAGACTATGAATATTTTTCTTTTTTTTAATAATTTTATTTATTTATGATAGTCACACAGAGAGAGAGAGAGAGAGAGAGAGAGAGGCAGAGACATAGGCAGAGGGAGAAGCAGGCTCCATGCAACGGGAGCCCGACGTGGGATTCGATCCCGGGTCTCCAGGATCGCGCCCTGGGCCAAAGGCAGGCGCCAAACCGCTGCGCCACCCAGGGATCCCCAAGATTATGAATATTTTTCTACCTTGATTTTCCTAATGAACTTTTTCCTTATGTTTGGACTTTTCTATAATGTTTTGCACAAATTAAAGTCCTCAGAAATCACAATAGGCAAAAATCTTAATGAACTTTTTTTTCTTAATGAACTTTAAAAAGGGAGAATTATATTGGTTTTGTACTTTTTCTATTATCAAACATTAATAAATCAAAACAGTAAAAAATTAAGAATATAAGATTAATTAGAATTCATTGTAAGACAGAAAATACTTCTTATTAAGTCAAATTAGAAGAAAATGTACTTTAGAGAGTCTAAAGATCACTCTTAAAATTGGCCTAATTGGTTCATCAAATTAATTATGCCCCATCCCCCAAAAAAGGTTCAGAAATGACAGGTTTTCTAAGGAAGAAGCCTCATCGCAGAGTAACTTTGGCTGTGCACTTGCCCATGTCAGCCGATCTTATCTTCCAACCCCGCAATTATTAGTCCTCTGTGTGTAGTGCTTAAAATGTGGTACTTCACATAAGAGGACTGTAAAGAGAGAACAAAGACTTGTAAAGTACAAAAGGAAGAGCATCTCAGGTCTATTTGGTTAACAGTGCATAGTACATAGGAAAATTACAGGAAAGAAACTGTAGCCCAACAAGGAGCTTTTACCTCCAGATTTCATGGTATTAAAAGTGTAACCAGAACAGAGAATTCAGATGGAAAGCAACCTAGCAGTGACCAGTGGCATTAAAACATATATGATCTAATATGTAGTTCATCATACTGCTTAATACTTGGGGAAGGCATCTAATTCACAAAGTGAGTCGCTTTCTAATAATTGTAAACTTTTATCTGGCTTCTAAAAATCTATTTCAGACATCTGTTTGGCCACAGAATAATCTGGTATGATTCGTTGATGCACAAGATGAAACAGCCCCAACCTTACCTAGGTGACCTGGACACTACATAGCACACTCGCCACCTAGTGGATATTCCTTGTAATCCTTGTAATTTTTCTCTTTATTTTGCATCAGTCTTTTTTTTTCTAGGATGCATAGAAATCCTACATTTCAAAATACTAAATGAATCCTACATTTCAAAATACTAAACGAATCCTACATTTCAAAATACTAAACGAAAGGGTGCGTTGTATGTGCTTCTTGAAACTATGGCCAAGTGGTTTCTAACATGTATTTTACAATCTAAATAGTTCACAACATGTGAAAAGAAAGGCCTCCTAAGCAAATTAATATAACCTCTGTGAAGAGGTCAAACTAATCAAGTTCTGTATAGAGAACCAGCCGTTGTAAAAGTTTCTACTGCTAGTCCTTCTTCCTTCTCTTTATGGCCATTGCCTATCCCTGCGGCGGCTTAAAATGCACTGTTCACACTTGTGCATTCGTTGGGTTTCAAGGCGGCATCCCACATGGGTTGGGAGTGGAGTTTGCATTCTTTCATTCAACTGTCTTGACTTGAAGAAAAACTACCACTCTGCTATTAGTCGAGAATAACTAATGCAGTTTTGTATTTTTCTTTTCCACGCTTCCTCCCACTATGTTACCTCTTTATCCAGGCAGTCTTTCAAGGCCCAAAGAAATATATCTCTAATGTTTGGAATGTAAGCATGATGGCAGACCAGAGACCAGCTGTTAGGGTTTGCAGGCCTTCCGGACACCTATCAGATCCCAGGAGGGCTGCCAATCTGCTTTTCTGCAATGCTACTCGTGGCCATGGAGTTTCATGCTACCATCTGGCACATCAGGACTGCCTCCCCAGATAGTAATCACCATCCCAACATCAATATAGTGAAATTAGAGTTGGAGAATTGTAACGGATTTTGCAGCTGGATTATGTCTGCTACCAGTCTCCACAATGCTTGATACACTTGTCAACTCAACAAGCGTCATATCTGATGATGAAACTTTTTCTGCTTTACCCTTAGAATACCAGCTATCCATGACATATAGTTCTTCATTGACTGTTAACTGTCCCATACTATGCACAGCAAGTTACCTAGAAGTTCCCACATGTATGCTTTGTATATGTTATATAAACACTCTACATCCCTCCATAAAAGCCCTTACTATGTACCTGTATTTGAGGCCTGTTATTAATGAGTGGCTTAGTTGTTGCTACAATCATTCTTATAAGGACTTTTTTTCATCACTCCAAATTTCTCTTCTGTTTTGATCCTAATACTTGTATCAATTCCCCTACACTATTATCTGCTTACTTAGTATGAATTTTAACCACATAAATCAAACATCAACTCATATCATAAACAATTTCACTCAGCACAAAACGGTCACAATGAAATAGAATCTGGAAAAATGATGTAGTTCATAAAATGCAATGTTATTAATATGTAACTAAAACAATGACAATATGGTTACAGGTTTACTATTAAACGTAACCAATTAAAGTTCTCTTGGACATGCTGGTGTGGCAATAATTCTGTGGTATAAATGTTATATTTAGTTGATAAAAGTTTTTCTGTGAAAAATCTAGGATTGAATCATAGCAAATGCGTATTTGGACTAAACAGGGTTGAGAATCTCCAGAGAGCCAAGACAGAAGAGCATGAAATGGCATATTTACTATTCTAAAAGTACATGGGTTATTTGCAACAAGGTGGATGGAACTAGAGGGTATTATGCTAAGCGAAATAAGTCATTCAGAGAAAGACAAATACCGTATGAGCTCACTCATGTGGAATTTAAGAAACAAAACAGATGAACATAGAAGGAAAAATACAATAAGATGAAAGCACAGAGGGAGACAAACCACAAGAAATTCTTAACTCTAAGAAATGAACTGAGCGTTGCTGGAGGGGAGGGGGCTGTAGGGAGGGGGTAACTGGGTGATGGGCATTAAGGAGAGAACGTGATCAAAAACACTGGCTGTTACATGCAACTAACTGATGAATCACTAAATCCTACCTCTGAAACTAATAGTATACTATATGTTAACTAACTTTAACTTAAATAAAAAATTTTTAAGATGTATTATTTTTCAGAAACTTTAATCAATGATGTGCAATGTAAGCATTTATAATCTTGAAATTCATGCCATCACTTGTACCAGATTTGATATATGTATGAAATGATTTTTTTATGACATATACTATCACACACACATCACACACACCATGCACAGACACATATATACATGCCACACATGCACACACACCCCACACTCACATACACATCACACACATACATGTACCACACAGATACCACAAACACACACACTACACCACACAATACACACATCATGCAAATATACCACAAACACACCACACATATACCATACACACTACACACACACACACACACATATACAACCACATATACTGCAAAAAAGGGTGGAGAGCACATCAGAAACATTTTCAACCAACCAAAATGACTTATCATGCTCTTGTCATCCAGTGCTAGGGCTGGCTTGTACCAGTTTGAAAGAGCCAACTGAGCTAACTGTTAAATATTTAGCAATTCCTGGGCAGCCCGGGTGGCTCAGTGGTTTAGCGCTGCCTTCAGCCCAGGGTGTGGTCCTGGAGACCCAGGATCAAGTCCCACGTCGGGCTCCCTGATTGGAGCCTGCTTCTCCCTCTGCCTGTGTCTCTGCCTCTCTCTCTCTCTCCCTCTGTGTCTCTCATGAATAAATAAATAAAATCTTAAAAAAAAAAAAAAAGATAACAAACAGTTGCAGACATACCTTTAAAAAGAAAAATATTTAGCAATTCAGTGACTGGTTATTAAACAAAACCATTATTAATGTTAAATTACATCAATTCTCAGTTAAATAAATATATTGAAAACAAAAGCAATAAATACTCAATTCCTAATTAGTTTAATATGTTGCATTGTTATCCATGTTTCAAGTTATTTACTTGTTTTCTCTGTATTTTATCATAAATACAAAAATATGGACACAAATTCATACTTTAGGAATAATGCAAAATGGTGAGCTACTACACATCACTTTGCAGCTCCTCATTCAGAATCATGTTGGTATCTTGAAATTAGCCATGGTCAAAATCACATATACCATGGAAATCAGCATGTGCTACAATTCAAGGTTTTTTCTCCAGAAAGCTGGTTGCCAAACAACTACCTGGATATCAGCAGATAAACTGTAACATGGGTCTGTAAGACCCCAGCTCAGACCTATCTCTGTAATATAGGCCAGTTTTTTTACTGTTTTAAGCCACATTATACTCATCTCCAAAGAAGTATTGAAAGCATTATAAAACATCAAGTTTTAAAATAAATCCAACTCAGTTGCCTGATGGACAGAAATGTAACATAAAGCAGGGACACCACTTTAACACTCTAACGGAAAGACATAAAAAAAGAAAGGCATACAGTTTATCTTAATATTGTGTTAACTTCATTGTCAAGAGTTTTATTTTTAAAAAGGGATGTTTAAGGAAAAAATCTGGGTAAATTGATCAACCAATAGATTCTATTTTGTGAAGAACATAACTAAGTTTGTCTATCTGATTAATTTTATGATCTCATGAAAATTCACTTGTTCTGTGGCATTGTAATTTTTAGAGATGTTGAAACTCAAAGTACAAACCTACAAGTGATATTTTTCCACTAGTAGTTCAAACTTATTAAACATTATGTAAATGTACTGTAGTATTTAAATCGACCACTGAAATTCATTTGTGATGTTTGATTTCATATCTCTCTGCTATAGACACAAAGCAACTTTGCTTTGCAATATAAAGACCTTTCTATTCTAGTGCTTATTACTTCTTAACTGCAACATGAAAACACTGTTTAAGAGAATCATTTTTAAAAATTGAATGGCTCTTTTAAGACAAATAAAAGGAGTACAAACAGTAACACTATCTGATGTCATGAAAAGTAAAGTCCTATGTTCCAGTCCCTGTTTTATCACTTATTAGCCCTTTGAAGAAAGAAAAAAATCATGTATCTTTAGTAGAATGAATTTTCAGTAAAAACATGTATGATCAGGAGAATGAATTTGGCTTTTTTTTAATAACCACTTCCTCTCATAATTCATTAGTAATGAAATCTTCTAAATGTCATGGGAAACAGCAGCAAATGGTAATTACTACTAACTTATTTTTCAATGTATCTATACTGGTAACACACTAGAGCCCTTGACCCTGCAAAAAAAAAAAAAAAAAATCACTATTTTCCTGCCTTGCAGCGATGGGAGTCCATCAGACATCTCCAGCACCCGACCCTGGCACATAGTAGACACTCAATAAAACACACAGCATGAGCAAATGCTTAGGCCGGTGTGAAGCATTTTCTTCAATTGAGATTCAGCTCACTGCCTCAAGTGAAAAAAAAAAAAAAAAGAAAGAAAACGTGAGAGGAGCTTCAGAGTTGAAAAGATTATTTAACATTCATTTCAAAATGCAAAAGTATGTTCTTTCTGCTTCTATTCAGTCTGTTCCTCGCTGGTTTGAAGTGCTTTCAGCAAGCCAACTGGACTTAATTGAGTGTGCCATTGTGCATTGAGTTGCACGAGTTACCATGCAGAGTGAAGGAGGAGGCGAGGTCCCTGTCTGGAGAAATCCGTAATCTAATACCCACAAGAGGGCTGCTACAGGATTTCTAAAAATAGTGTACACTTCCAGCCCACCACGATAATACGATTTCTTAAAGTTGATCTCTGATGGATTAAATGATTTTACACGTTCCCTTTTGTACATGTTACACTCACGAAGCTCCCTCCGTGCAAGGCAGCTGCCCGTGGCTAAGGGGACAAGCTGTGGCTGGCAGGATGAAATGTCTCTGCCACCCTGGCCTCATTAAACTCCTTGACCAGTGAGCCCTGACTTGCCTTTAGATTAGAAGCTGGTCTTGGGGTTGATGGCTGTCCTTACCCAAGAGGACTAAGGAGCCTGAGTGTTCTGTGTCCCTGGCCTTCCCCCAGAGATGTGCTCAGTGGTAGTGGCAGAGAGCTGAAGGACTCGGGAACATTATTCAGCGTTCCAATTATCAGCAAAAATGCAAGCAGATGGAGCGGGGAAATAATATCTTTTTGCTAATTATCCGAATGGATGAGCTGACTGAGCTTTACACTCTCCCAAGAGACCCAAAGGGTCACGGATGGATCCCTGGCCAATTCTGGCCAAGTTGGCTGGCTGCCACCCAGCACAGGGCCTGTTCTTTGGCCTCCTCTTCCCCTCACCTGCTCACCTGAGGCTCCTGCTGGGGACCCCTTGCACTTTTTATTTTGGAGGGCGGAGGGGAATTTTGTTCTCTCAATAATAGTTCATCCTGAAGACAGATCCTCTAAGTGTCAGAAGCAACATTTAAAATTAAGTTTCCTAAATATAGGAGCCCAGGTATGTTTCCAAACATCCACGTGTCCTTTTGAAATGTGCTGTGATATTTCAGTACGTTATTTTTCTTGCAAATAATGCACAGACATATTATTAGTAGATTTCCCATCCAGACAAGAAATAGTCATTAATCCTCCCAATCATCTCGCTGAAGACTTTTCTCTTCCTTTCTCAGCTCTGGTTGCTCAGCATTTCAGCAGAGCCCTGATGGCACTACACTTACAAGTTTAATTTGTGCAGAAGCCTGTTAGTTCCATTCTGTTCAACAGCTTTCAGCTGCCCTCCTAACCCCGCACAGATGTCTCACAAACCCATGCTCTGCTCATGGACAATGGGCAGAACAGCAGGGCAAATCCATCACACAACAACTTAAAGCGCAAGACCTGTTGAAGGTGAGTCAATAACACCACACCTATATGCAAAGCAAGTACATTACATGCTGGGGGTTCTTACCAGCCCTTGTCCTTATGTTGAAAATTTTATACATTTGCAGAAAATGCTGCACGCCCTCTATCCACCTTTTCCACTTCATTGAAACTCTCAAAGTCTCTAGCATTACCTTTCTCTCACACCATTACCTCGAGTACAAATGAGCTACCTCTGAGGTTCATGCTTCTCATCTTCCAAGAAATATTCCATTTCCTCTCTGTGCCTCAAGACCCCTAGCCTTTCTAAACTCCTCTAAAGTTCCCTTTGCTGAAAGAAATAATGTGACCTATTGTGTGATATTAAGTGAGGTATATAATTTCAGGTGGCATTTCTAGCCCTTTCTGGATAACTTAAGGATAGCAAAACAAAATGGGCTGACAAAGGAGTTCAGGAAAAGCAATAAATAAGTAAATGTGAATCAATGGGGATATGGGATTCCATTTCTCTTATTGGCATGCCTGCTTTTGGTTAACAGAATAGGACTTTAAAATGTAGAAAAGTGTTAGGTTGGCTTCGTTTGGCATTGTAAAGAATATTCTAATATTTATCACTCTTTGGAGGAATAAAGTGAAAAAAATTGCCGTATAAGTGCCTCAGCAACTCAAAACAGGGGGTAGAGTTTCCTTTATCAGTCATGCATTATCAAATTATACAACGTTTCTTTCTGTCCTGGTGTTACTGGCAGAGATATAAGATCACAGGTATAAGGTTCAAAGGAGAGGTCTAATCGAAACACTTTGCTTCAAATATCATTGTTGTCTCTACCTCACATGTAATTTAAAAACAGAACAAAACAAAAAAATAAAGAAGGCTTAGAGATGTTTCAAAAGAAGAGGGGATAGATCTTACCTGAATTCACATAGCTGGTTTGTGCTTGAGCTGATATTTGAACACTAGTCTACAGCTAGGGCTTTTTAGACACTTTACTATCTAGTAATTTGATCTGTAAATGTGTGTGCATGCACACACACACACACACACACTCTTAACATTTATCCTCTTTCATCATCAAAAGATGCTATGTGGGGCACCTGGGTGGCTCAGTCAGTTAAGCATCTGCCTTAGGCTCAGGTTATGATCCCAGGGTCCTGGATAGAGCCCCACCTCTGGCTGCCTGCTCAGCTGGGGAGTCTGTTTCTCCCTCTGCCTCTCCCTCTGCCTCCACCCCGCTTGCGCTCGCTCTCTTTCTCTCTCTCCAATTAAAAAAAAAAAAAAGATGCTGTTTATTATTTTCTATTTCACATATCTTCATGACAATAATTAAACATAAAATCCAGAGTCAAAACGTCATAGAGATATTTGATTTCTTATACATCACTCGTGGTACATTTGAATTGTGAAAAAAAGTGACAATATATTTCAAACGCACAAAGACTATGACTATATCCCTTTGCCTATTTGAGCAGGTCCAGACAGAAAATAGATGATTCACTCAAAGAGTATAAATGAAGACAGACTAAGGACTGTGCTCCTTACAGGGGTGTGGTCATGGGGAAGAGAACCCAAACACTGTAAGGCATTTATAGACTTACAGCATGGGGAAGGCATTCCCACCTCTCTGACAAAGAGGTTTAAGCGGTGAATGAAGGTACTCACACATGAAGAAGGGAAAGAGAGTGCACCACAGGATGCAGTCACTGTCAGCCCCATGTCCAGTCAGTAGGAGGTGGGAGCAGGGTAGGATAAATGTCCCCAGTTCTTTCTTCTCCCACCTGCTAATCTGCCTGTGTCAATGCTTTCCCATTGCACAAAACCAATGGAAAGCCAAAGTCCTAAGAGATGAGGCTTCTCACAGTGCCCTCCCTGGGCACCATACATGACGGAGAAGGAAAGCAGACGGATCCTAGGAGAATATGAAACAGAATAATCAACCCATTTCCCAAGTCATTTCTAAACAAAGAAGCTGAACTTTGTACAAAAGTGTAGGCACAAAATGTTAGTGGCAGCATTATTTATAAATGTAAATATGGGAAATGATGGAATCAGTGGCATGATACTAGAAAAGTCAATTTTTTTATGTGACCCATAACTTTTCAACTGAAAATTGGGGGATGACTTTAAAAGCACGGTATAAAGAATGGGTGTTCAAATGCAAATGGGCATATTCATAGATTGTTAAAATGAGAAAGCTATAAAATATGTACATGTTTATATATGTATACCTCTGTGTAAATAGAAATATATATGTATAACTACACACTTACAGTAATGCTTATATTAAAACTAAATTGATTTGCCAGGCCTACAATGAAGGATTTAAATTAGGTTGGAATTAGGGTCAATCTACTTATGAGAGTGACATTCATCCTTAAGGAATTGTAAGTATTATTTATTCTCTTTCAAAATCAAATAGAATCATGGGGCAGAGGGGGCTAGGGCCTTTGTGTTGAAATGGATCGACATTATGATTTCATGAACATTGAATGCATTTTCTTTTTCATATAAGAACAAACTTAAAGCAATTGAGTAAAGTATGGATGTCCTCTAGATCTAGGTCAGATGGTAGAGAAATATTTGACTAATAGTCCCAGTTTTAATGTATCTTTGAGCTTAGAAAACAGGTTATAAAAAATGTAAATTGTTGACCATCATCACATAAAATCAGTTAAAACAAATGGACATCTTGCGATCCAGATTTATGATTACTTGTCATTATAATACACTGGTATCTATAGCTCCTGATTTTTATCTGCCCTATTTTTCCTACCTGTACAAATTTTAGTTGAAAAACATTTTGTAATTTTTTTCAGCTGATAACTATAATGAAACTAGTAGGATACTAGGTGATGATGTAGTGAAAACAATACACATTCTCTACAATGGAATGTCATCATATAAGTACCTGGGACATTTCATTACTTAAATATTCAAAGATCCTCATGTGTAGATAGGTGTTTATTCTTCGGGGATCAATTTCTTTGGCTAAATATTCATCTGGGTTTAACAATGAAAAATGTGAGAAATGTATTATTTTGCCTAGCCTAAGAAAGTAGACTTACTATATTACTTCATATTATCTTGATTGGTAGAACCTGTGACTATTTCCATCTGAGACTCATGACAATCTTGTTTAGAGTTTTAAAAAAGTATAAGAAATATTGGTGAGAACGATGGAAAAAAATACCAAAGCTGTACTATAATAATATTGGAAAATTCTGAGGAGGCACCTGGGTGGCTCAGTGGTTGAGCGTCGGCCTTCAGCTCAAGGTCGTGATCCCAGGGTCCTGGGATCAAGTCCTACATCGGGCTCCCTCCTCTGTGTCTCTCATGAATAAATAAATAAAATCTAAAAGAAAAAGAAAAAAAGAAAATTATGAGATACAGACCCCAAATTCTAAGCTCTCAGATAAATCAAGCAAAACTATATGGCTGTCATATCCAAAAGGGATTGTTGTAAAGTGAAAGAAAAATGACATCAAAATATAAATAATGACCAAATGATGCCTTTGGAAGTCAACAAAGGATAATAGGCTAAGCAAAGCTTGACAATTTTTAAAAAATAAAAGCAAAGGAAACTTAGAAAGAGCAACAAAATCAATTACAACAATAAAGACAATGTTTCCATCTGGTAGAAAGTTTCTTTTTTTATTTTTCACCTTCCATCATTGCTGCTTCACTAGACTGTTCTCACAATGATTTTAATTGATATATTCAAGTAGCTTGCTTTCCCTAGCAATGTCCCAACAACAACTAACTTCCATTCATAAGCAACCAATACACAGATTCCAGATCTTTTTCTTAAGTGGTTACATAATTTCGTGATCAAATCAAATTAGAATATTACGTGCATATATAGAAAATAGGAGCCTTGTGAACAAAGCTTTAACTGTTTTACAATGAAATATACGTATATATGTGTATACAAGTATACACATGGTATACCATATACTAGGGTGTAGAATCCTGGAAACAGAGGAGGTTGAAGATAAACGTTCCAAAACAAGATGCCATTTTTAACAAATCTTTGGATGGGAAAAGAAAAGAATGTCAAACACTGGAAATTTGCCAGGACCAGGTGGACAAGAAATAGATTTGCCTCTCATCATTGCTCTCCTCACATGGTTTCTTCTGTTTTACCCTACATACTCTCTCTCTCCCTCCCACTCTCTCCTCATTTTGCAAATTGTCATAAGTCTAATTAATGATACCTATCATGTTTTTTATTTCCTCCTTTACCGTTGCAGGGAAATTTCCTTCAAAACTTTTTTTTTAAGATTTTATTTATTTATTCATGAGAGACAGAGAGAGAAGTAGAGACACAGGCGGAGGGAGAAGTAGGCTCCCGGTGGGAAGCCTGATGTGGGACTCGATCCCAGGACACTAGGATCACGATCTGAGTCAAAGGCAGATGCTTAACCAGTGAGCCACCCAGGCACCCCTCCTTCAAAACTTTTATCTGATTTTCCATTTATTCAAAACAGTTAAATTGATATTTATTTGAATATGATTTTCAATTAATTATACATACCTGATAAAAGATGATCAATTTTATGTAATGTATGTGGAGACTTAAGGATCCCTTAACATAAAAACCAATATAGCCTAACAGATTGCTCATTAGCTTTTTTTATGTGATTTTTTTTTTCTCATTTGCTGCATGGCAATTTTAGAAGGCAATGTAAAGGCAAGCCCATAGCCTCTAGAGTCAAATCGCCTGGATCCAGGCTCTGCAACTTATTGGATATCACTGACCTTGAGAAAATCAACCTGTCAGTTCCTCAGTTTCTTCTGTGTAATGGGGATAATAAGGTAGTTGTTGTAAAGCTAAAATGAGCTAGTATCTGTGAAGTTTTAGAATGGCTCCTGACACTTGGGAAATGCTATATGTATCTGCTAAATAATGAATCAAAAAACTTATTAACTCCATGGAATTTAGCTAGGTAATGAACCAGCTTCTGACCAGCCAAAATAGATACCACTAATTATGCTGTTTTAGGTCTAAGGCTGAAACAATGAAAAAATATGCTTGCTAATGAGAGTATATCTAGAGTCACATCACTGAAATAATGACCTTCCTTCCATTCTTCAAAACTCTTCAAGTGGTTGCACATACGAATAAAAATGGTCATTTTTGCAGACCTTTAATAAATATTTTCTTCCTTTCCAATGAGTTTAAGTTGAAAACTAAGTAGAGATTTAAATAACAAGAGGGCACCCCCGGTGGCGCAGCGGTTTAGCGCCGCCTACAGCCCTGGGTCTGATCCTGGAGACCCAGGATCAAGTCCCGTGTCGGGCTCCCTGCATGGAGCCTGTTTCTCCCTCTGCCTGTGTCTCTGCCTCTCAATCTCTCTCTCTCTCTCTCTCTGAATAAATAAATTTAAAAAAAATACGTATAAATAACAAGAGATCTGTTTTTCTGGTCTAGCGATTTGGAGGTACCTGGCTACAAGAAGACTTAAGTTTAATGCAAACCCCAATATCATGATGATAAGAATCAGGTCAACCTCAGCCAGTGAAATGCTACTTTAAACGCAAAATATCATAACACTTTCTGAAAGAAAGTTCATAGATTATGCAACTTACTACAATCAAAATAATGCCTTAACTCTAATGTAAAAGTATAAAAGAATAATTTATAGGGTGCCTGGGTGGCTCAGTCAGTTGTGCCTGCCTTCAGCTCAGGTCATGATCTTGAGGTCCTGGGATAGGGCTTCTTCTCTCTCCCCCTGCCTACTGCTCTCCCTGCTTGTGCTCTCTTGCTTACTCTCTCTATATTAACTATATAAAAATCTTTTCTGTACATAGTTATAAAAATTACATTATAAAATTATAATTATTTTTATAAATATAAAAGTTATAGAAAATATTTTTATTTTATAATTATTATAAAAGTGTAATTTATAATAAGTGACATGAATTTCTATTTATTAATACTCAAGGACATTGAGATTGGAAAACATT